>NC_090276.1:88411744-88711744 GCF_040414725.1 Anabrus simplex | reverse complement strand
TAACAAAACCACTAATAACTGCCATTTGAAAAGGTTCTCAAATAAAAACTTAAAAATGGTATGCGAGGAATATTTTGAAATTATTCATTTTTTATAAAATGTGTTATAAATCTAAAGCTATGTTACCAAACTGTTCCAAATTATAGAATGTTAATTTTGGTAACATAAATGAAGTCGCAAAATATAGTGAATATCGGATAAAAATTGCGAGAATTACAAAAACTCAGAAGGGTCTAGTGTTGGCTACTGAATGCATGATTTGAAGCAGTGTATCGATTCATTCAAGTGTCCGAGTGAATCGATTCACAGCAACGTCGAGCTCACGGCACACGATTCAGCTTACTCCCAGCGGACAGTGCTGAGTGGCGCACTCACTGGACGTTGACGGGGAGCCGAGCTTCCTCTGCAGCGAGACAGTGAATCATGGCACATCGAAAGAATCGTGAACGAGCGCGGCTCAGTGAGACACAAGATACACACGGCTCCTTATCGGCTCACTGGACACGCGGAGAGCCGAGCTTCCGCTGCAGCGAGACAGTGAATCATGGCACATCGAAAGAATCGTGAACGAGCGCGGCTCAGTGAGACACAAGATACACACGGCTCCTTATCGGCTCACTGGACACGCGGAGAGCCGAGCTTCCGCTGCAGCGAGACAGTGAATCATGGCACATCGAAAGAATCGTGAACGAGCGCGGCTCAGTGAGACACAAGATACACACGGCTCCTTATCGGCACACTGGACACTGGCGAAGAGCCGAGCTTCCGCTGCAGCGAGACAGTGAATCATGGCACACCGAAAGAATCGTGAACGAGCGCGGCTCAGTGACACACAAGATACACACAGCTCCTTATCGGCACACTGGACAGTGGACACTGGCGGAGAGCCGGACTTCCTCTGAAGCAATACATACATAGCCATGGGACACTGAAAGATTCGTACGCCAAATGGACTTCCGAGCTCAGCTCATTTGAAAATAATACCCACCTGCATTCACTGTCCTCTTCTTACAGGGAGGTTTAAATAATAGATGGATTTATTTTCAGTGTTAAAAAGGTAGTCAAAACAGAATTCTAAAGTAGCTAATAAGTAGGTAGGCTATTAGGTTATACTATTTATTAGTTTAATGAATCCTAGTATTATAACTTAGTTGACATTTGACAATTAATTAAAAACGACTCTAGCCTGCCCTAGAGCGGTGACTCTATTGTGCCGTGAATCGGATCACTGTATCGATTCACTAACGTGAACGGAATCAAATGAATCGATTCAGTAAAATGAATCGAATGTCCCATCACTAGAAGGGTCCCCTTAATTGTTTTGTCCAACATTGTCAGGCTATTGCAATAGTTGTTAATTGCACCTTAAGCACTCGCTTCTCGGCAACCCCTGCAGCGGAGTTATGGGGGCTGCAGGCTGTACATGTGTAGGAGCAAATATCACCCGCCCCCCAGAACGCTGAAATCTCGCTCGATAATGTAAGCTACCTTTATAAATATTATTGAAGTTTTGCCTTCAAGTCATGAAAATTATGATTTTGTTTAAATTAAAATCTTTTCCATGTCATATTGGAGGCGAGTTGAAAAAGTAGCCCAACTTTGAAGTTGAAAACCGTTGATTGAATTTTATGTTCCACCTAATTGAAGTAATAAATAATAATAATAATAATAATAATAATAATAATAATAATAATAATAATAATAATAATAATAATGCTACGTAGAGCCAGTAACATTCTTACGGTTTTCGGAGACGCTGAGTCCCGCAGGAGTTCTTTTACGTGCCACTAAATCTACCGATACGAGTCTGACGTATTTGATGACCTTCAAATACCACCGGACTAAGCCAGGATCGAACTTGCCAAGTTCGTCTGAGCCATTTAGTCCGGCCTAACTGAAGTATTTTTCTTAAATGTGAACCAAAAGCCTCAATAAGAACCGTACAATTTATTCAAGGTGGGAAGGTTTGATATACCGGGTGTGTCTGTTAATTCATTATGGGCACCTCGAACGCGCCTTTAAACGAACACAAACACGAAGAACACATACCTTACAAGAGGAGGTGCACATACAGACCAGGCCGCATGCCATTCCCGGCTGGGTGGAGGTCCACTGTCCCAAACAGTCTTGCAGCTCATAGCCCACACACGGTACTATTTTCTACCGCACGAGCACGCAGTTTCTCTACATGACCGACGCTACCCATGGTCGTCAGAAGACCTGCCTTACAAGGGCTCAACCAGGCTAGCAATAGCCACAGTGAATTTATTATTATTATTATACAATGAAGTCCGTCTCTGTTGTATAGTCGTTAGTGTGATAAGCTGCCACCCCGAGAGGCCTGAGTTCGATTCCCGGCTCTGCCACGAAATTTGAAAACTGCTACGAGGGCTGGAACCGGGTCCACTCAGTCTCGGGCGGTCAGCTGAGTAGAGGGGGTTCGATTCCCACCTCTTCATCCTCGAAGTGGTTTTCCGTGGTTTTCCACTTCTCCTCCAGGCAAATACCGGAATGGTACCTAACTTAAGGCCACGGCCGCTTCTTTCCTCTTCCTTATCTATCCCTTCCAATCTTCCCATCCCGCACAAGGCCCCTGTTCAGTATAGCAGGTGAGGCAACCTGGGCGAGGTAATGGCCCTCCTCCCTAGTTGTATCTCCGACTCAAAGACTCACGCTCCAGATCACTGCACGAAAAACAAGGATTCCAACAAATTATGCCGAAACAAGTAATTTCACGATAACAAAAGAATAAAAAGGGTGCATTTAAACCACACACACACAAAACAGAATTAAAAATGGTAAAGACTAATGTAACATAATAATTAAAAAGCAATCAGAAAGGAATTAATACAAAATTTATGGAAGGTAACGTACGTAGACATTCAGAAAATCACACGAAATTTACAAAATATTCCATTAAGGGGAGTACGTACCTCAATTTTTGCAAAAATTAGCGAATTTCATTAGTATTCTTTGGTATGTGTACAATAGAGCACCGTTTTTTATTTCAGTGAAATCGCGTCATAAGTGCCCATAATTTGGATATTCCACGGCCCCTCCCATTTACAAATGCCACGCCCTCTTCTGACTGTAGCCTGGGTTTTACTTTTTGATAACTTTCTAGTTCTAGGAAATAAAAGTCCATTAGTGAACCCCATAGACTATGTTAGAGCTTCTCATCAGTCGAAATAGTATGAAGAAAAGTTGCCCACAGCAACAAAATCCAAAATAGCACAAACGGTATCAGTACCGAAACTTGCCCAAGATGAGACAGAAAAAGAGAACAAACTAACATGAAGTTTTCCAAAACATAACTATACCGTATGATGAACAGATAATATCTAGGATCTGAATACCTTTAATCCACTTTCACAGCTTATTACAGGTAATCTCTTTAATCCAACTTCAAGTTATAGCAATATTAGGCTAGATTTTCCTTCAAGGTTTTTATGTTAGCTTATTATTTCGGGTTACTGAGTTGCTTGTCGTGGTTCTTGGTGCACGTATAATAAAGACAAGGAAACCTACAAACTCCATGGACTTCCAGGAGGAGTGATGCCTCTGATTAAGCCCATTCATAAGGATCTTGCCCATCCCGATTTATTGAAGAAATGCTTGCATGGGAAAACCCAAAATGTAAACGAGTCTTCTAACAGTGTTATTTGGAGCCGTGAACCGGTACCTAAAAATATTTTTGTTGGATATAAAACCTTAAAATTAGGAGTACATGATGCTGCTTTATCATTTAATATGGGAAATTCAGGCAGAATTAAAGTTCTAGAACAGCTGGGGATCCAACCAGGGTGGAATTCGCTCAGTGCGTTTCAAGCTTTTGATGTTCGTCGGACCAAAATGGACGATAAAAAGTTGTTTATAGTGGAAGCCAAGATAAGAAAGTCAATGAGAGCAATAAAAAGGAGTCCGGAGGACAAGTAGAATGAGGAATATGCAGCAGGAGGGTTCTAGACTACACCTCAACTAAGATTTTTATAAGCTAAACTTTAAAGTTAATTTTCTCTGCTTTTGTTTTTTTCCTTATATAGGTACACTCAGTCAAAAAACTATAGAAGGTAGAAATCTGAAATAATTATCAGTGATACTTCCACACCTTCTCTCTGTAAAGCTACCAGGTTATTTTAGATATGTTAATATATGAGACCAGAAAAAATGATTATTACTCAAATTTTTCATGAAAATTTTTTAAATTTGGAAAAAAAATCCCTAAAAATAACCATGCATTTAATCCTAAAACCAAAGACAGCACTGTAAAGAAGAAAGTTCATAGAATAACACTATAAAGTTTCAAATCTGTAGTATAAAGGACCTTTTACCTGAGCGTACCTAAAAATGGAGAAATTACCATTGTCAGCATAGGCAGTACGTACTCCTCTTAAAAGCAGTACATGACGATAATAGTTACAAGCCAGTAACAAAAAGATCGAGTTGGCCGTGCGGTTAGGGTTGCACCTATGTGAGCTTGAATTCGGGAGATAGTCTTTTCGAATCCCACCGTCGACAGCCCTGAAGGTGGTTTTCCGTGGTTTCCAGCTTTTACGCTAAGTAAATGCTGGGGTTCTGCCTTAAGGCCACGGCCACTTCCGTCACACTCCCAGCCTGTTCCTGTCCCATCGTCACGGTGCGACGTCAAGGAAATTGTAGAAGAAAGAAATATCACCCGGATCTTGTCTGTACGGCTGCACAGCATTCTGTTCCCCACATCATGTCTGTACGGCTGCACAGCATTCTGTTCCCCACATCTTGTCTGTACGGCTGCACAGCATTCTGCTCCGCACATCTTGTCTGTACGGCTGCCCAGCATTCTGCTCCGCACATCTTGTCTGTACGGCTGCACAGCATTCTGTTCCCCACATCATGTCTGTACGGCTGCACAGTATTATGCTCCGCACATCATGTCTGTACGGCTGCACAGTATTATGCTCCGCACATCATGTCTGTACGGCTGCACAGTATTATGCTCCGCACATCATGTCTGTACGGCTGCAGAGCATTCTGCTCCGCACATCTTGTCTGTACGGCTGCACAGTATTATGCTCCGCACATCATGTCTGTACGGCTGCACAGCATTCTGCTCCGCACATCTTGTCTGTACGGCTGCACAGTATTATGCTCCGCACATCTTGTCTGTACGGCTGCACAGTATTATGCTCCGCACATCTTGTCTGTACGGCTGCCCAGCATGTCTCCTCAACACCACACCTCCTGGTTTACCTCACTATTTTATCAAGCGTTTCCAAGCCGTAAACATGTTTTTGTGATGCATGCCGGAAGGTAGCGCTAATTGCCTCATTTCCCTACTTTATGAGAGCAGTTACGAGAGGACTCGCTGCAGAGTGGTAGTGTTGGCAGCCCTGGCGCCGCGCCGGATCAATAGCGGGGGATGCTGTGTGGACCACGTCTCTGGCTCCTGTATGTAGGCTGCCCTCCCTTCTCAGGTCAGCCAAGTCTCCCTTCACAGATCGTGGGCAACTTCTCGGATCTTGTGCTACCACTTAGCCAAAGATACCCTAGGATCCTCACACACATGCAGCTATAATCCACCAAGTGCATAACTTCAGAAATCATTATACTTTAATCCTTTCTAAATTCATAATGTTGCTTCATTCACTGCTTCCGTACACATCGTGACAGTGTGTTTTTAAAAATATGGAATCAAAGAAAATGGTTATGTAAGCTGGAGTTACGATGTTTAGGAACCAAATGAAACACAGTGTTGCAGGAGGATTGGTCAATATTCCGAGATATGACAGGAATTATAATTTCAAGCGAACAACTTCACATGGACATATGCTCTATTCTGAATAGTTTCCGATATAGAACACATTTAATGTGGTACGCAAGTATGCGTCTTATCCACCCAACCTCTTTGATGTTTCATTCTAGCACAACCGATCTCGTTGCTTTCAACCCCTTTGCTCGGGATGTCTTTCTGCCAGTTTACTAGCCCATTGAACGCACAGTTGTCCATGGTGTGTTGTGACTGAAGTAGTGTATCGGAGAGAAGCATTAGTTTACTGTGTCACATCTACACTAATGAAATATATGCAGCTATGGTATATGTACAAAGGGCACTAGGAAAGCTTTCCAGTACGCAAAAACGGTTGGCTGGACACCCCTGTTATGGTGAAGGATGAACAGAGGTTTTTTATTTATTTATCCGTGTCCGAAATCACTACAATATATTTACAACTACTCTATTTTCACTTTCTTTTTCCAGTATTCAACTGTCGAGATGGCACATTCATTGGCTTCCACCAAATCCTTCATACTACATTGTTCAGGCAGATTTCTACAGATGAGAAGGTGTCCATAATCTTGCTCTCCACCACACTCACACAAATCTTGATCACCATACCCTCACCTTCTCAGGTTGGTTTTTCAACGTGTCAATCCAGATCTTAATCTGTTAAGTGTCTTCCAATGTCTATACTGAAGATGATGTCCTGCAGCTGGCTTCTCTTTCACGTCCCATAATCCTACAGGCGACTTCTTTCTCCAGAGTTCCTTTCGTCGAGATTCGGCTGATAATGGGATTGACGTTGTTGTTTGTAGGAAGCTCTTCCTCGATTTCAATCTTAATGGGTGGACGTGAAGTCCAAACATTCGATATCTTGGGTCTGTTTCTTGCTTCTTCTTCTTCTTCTCAATCTCTGCTGCAACTTGTCTCCTAACATCTGGAGGTGCTATTCCCATAAGTGTAAATATCTTATTAATAAGAGTTGGTCGTAAGCAGCCTGTAACAATGCGACCTGTCTCATGGAGGGCAATATCCATTTGATTTGTATGAGCGGAATTCCTCCAGACTGGAGCAGCATACTCTGCAGCAGAGAAACACAGGGCAAGGGCAGATGTACGGAGGATATTAGGCTGTGCTCCCCATGTTGTGTGTGTGAGTTTGCGAATGAGATTATTCATGCTGCATACCTTCTGTTTGGTATCTATACAGTGCTGTTTATAAGGGCAAGGTCCAACTTTATCCCTAGATATTTGTGTTGATCACAATGGTTTAATTTGTGTCCCTGTTGCGCAGATGGAATGCACATACCTGAGTTTTCTCCGGATTGGGTTTCAGGTGGTTCTCATCATAGTAGACAGCTCGTTCTTCAAGAGCAGATGTCAGTTTTAATTCTACTTCTTCAAATGTCACTCCTTGAGCAGCAAGAGCTGTGTCATCTGCATACATGAAATCCCTAGATCCTGTGTTAAATGGCTAATTGTTGGTATAGATGTTATATAATATTGGAGCCAACAGTCTTCCTTGGGGAAAGCCATTCTTTTGACATCTCCATCGGTGAAAACTGGTCTAGAAGACAGCAAGGCGCGACCTTCACACCAGTTGTTACCAAGCAGTGGGATTGAAAGCAAGTTATATCAGTGTGGTCTAAAGATGAATATCGCTCAATTATCCGCTACAATTTTGCTAGTGGATTAACTGTTGACCAGTGCCAGGAGGAAATGACTTCTGTGCTGGAGAAAGACTGTCCACATCGGACAACAATTTTCCGCTGGTACAAAGAGTTCCCTAGGGCAAATTTTGGGGTTGAAGACGATCCTCGTTCCGGGCGACCATCTGAGCCAGTGACTGAGGAAAACATTGAAGCTGTGAGGAAAATGTTGCAGCAAGCGAGTTGGTTGACATATCGGCAGGTAGAAGAGACCCTCCACATCCCTGCACCAGCTATTCGTTCAATTCTACACGACCATCTCCATGTTAGAAAGGTTCACTTTCAGAGGAACAAAGGGCACATCGAGTGAAACGGCGCCGAAAAATTCTTGGCGTAACGTCAATAGCATCGTTACAGGTGACGAAACTTGGCTTTATTATTACGATGTCGCAACAAAATCCCAGAACAAGGTGTGGCTGTTTGAAGATGAGGGCACTCGTGTGACTGTGCGAAAGTCAAGGTCAGTGAAGAAAAGGATGATTGCAGTATTCTTCAGTAAACGGGGCATCCTGACTCGGGTTGTGCTAGAAACGCAAAGGACAGTTACAGTACAGTACATTACAGTGAGACTTGTCTGTCTCAGGTCATCCAGGCTCTTAAGCAGCTCCGTCCAAGGTCACGGCTTAACACTTGGCTCTTACATCACGATAATGCTCCAGCACATCGTGCTAATGTAAGAATGGATTTTCTTGCCAGATCAGGGTTCACTGTGCTTGATCACCCTCCATACAGTCCTGATCTTGCCCCATGTGACTTCGCACTCTTCCCAGAAGTGAAGATGAAGCTGAAAGGGCGGCGTTTTTCATCCTACGAGGAGCTTCTGGCAGCATGGGATCAAGAGTGTGAAAATGTAGCCGACGAAAAGTGGCAGAGTTGGTTCAGTGACTGGTTTCGACGTATGGAGAAGTGTATTGAGTGTGGTGGAACAGCAAACAGCGTAGTCCTACCGCCAGCACACGGCGACTTTCTGCCCCACGAACACGTGTACCCATTGTTAAACATCAAAGACCGGGCGAAATGGCTGTGCGCAGCCGTGTGTCGGCAGCCCTGAATATGATTTTACGTGGTTTCCCATTTTCACCTTAAGGCCACGGCCGCTTCCTTTCCAATCCCATCGTCGCCTTAATACCAATCTGTGTCATTGCGACGTAAAGCAAACTGTAAAAAAAATGCTATCGACAAAGTCACAAAGCTGGTGATGTGGAATTTTGAACTCCACTGTGTGGCACATCAGTGGCATGTACAGCCACCTCGGTCTTGAACACGACAAGGTCTGACGAGAAGTCGCGTGCTGCGCATGCGCCAACCTCAAGTCTCGAGGCCTGACAAGAAACATCGGTTCGGTCCGCGGTGCTTCTTGTGAACGAAGGTGCTGCTGTGAAGATCCACACTGATAGTGCAATTGCGATGTAGTTCCACATTTACTGTAAGTACTGCGTAATGAACACTCATCTCCTTCAGAGAGCTCGCACTGTTGATCACAACTAATGTTTGTAGCTTAGGTAGTGCCTGTTACTCGTGCCGTGTTCAAGCTTGCGCAATTTCTCGTGACACGCAGCTAGTACTCAGCAGTAAAGAATTCAGCTCGGTTTGGGGTAGATTATTCCTCGCTTGGATAGCATTCAGTTTCTGAATGTTATCAGTAGCATTAGAAAAAATTCTCTCTTCAGTTCACGTCATGCAAGTTCAACAGAGTTCAGGTCCAGAGAATATGGCGGCCATACCATTCGCTGTATGTTATGCAAACTGATTGACCACTCTGGCTCGATGGGCCATCGACTAGAGCAAAGCAATCGCCCACTTGGACAACAAGTCCTGTAACTACAGGTTGGAAAATGTTGTCTCTGAGTCCTGTCGGAAAGATGTGGGTCTAGAACGTGCTGAAAATAGGATATACCGACTCTCGCTGTGAGTTGTTTTGGTTGGGAATGCCATAAGTTGTCGATCAACAACAGTTTGTATCTCCAATCATGCTTTTCAAACTTTGGAGAAAAGTCTGTTTCGTTTTTGTTTCCACGAACCTACTACGCTGGCGTAGCAGGGGGAGAGGTGATACTCCCACGTGGCGCGTCCCAGGTAGCGGATAGGGGGCTCGTAACAGGCTTGCCGGCGGACTTGAGGGAAATAAAATACCTGTAACGGACCAAATACACAACCCCCTGTGGGTGGGGGACGCAGATGAAGAATACACCCACGGTATCCCCTGCCTGTCGTAAGAGGCGACTAAAAGGGGTCCCAGGGGCTCTCAACTTTGGAGCATGGGTTGGCGATTACGGGCCCCTTAGCTGAGTCCTGGCTTTGCTTCCACTTACTTGTGCCTGGCTCTCCTCCTACCTCGCTTGGTCAACCCTTGTTCTTTTCCGACCCCGACGGTATTAGAGCATTCGAGGCCTAGGGAGTCATTCATTTCCACGCAGTTCGTGGCTGTTGCCTTTCTTCATCCGTTACTTCCTTTTTCGAAGTGACGGATACCTTCTTTTTTGTTTTTCTCTATCTACCCCCTGTGGGTGGGAGATGCAGACGAAGAATACACCCACGGTATCCCCTTCCTGTCGTGAGAGGCGAGTAAAAGGGGCGACCAAGGGATGCTTGTATTAGAACCATGAAACTACTTGTGATTAGTACCACCACGCGGGGAACACCACGGGTTGCCTTTACTTGCGGGTGATACCACTATATTAGGTACACAATAGGTTTGTGATTAGTACACGTAGGTGAGAAACACCATAGGTCTGCGTTACCTGTGCGACGTACAATACTTGTGAGTAGTACCGTAATGTGTGGAACACAATGAGTCTATACTACTTTTGATTAGTACCGCAACATGACAAATACCATGGTTCTACTTTACTAGCGATAAGTACCACTATGAGGGGACTTTGACCTGGATTTTGGACCCCTGTAGACAACAAGCATCCTCGATTCAGGATTGTGCTTTAGAAGTGGTCCTTTGGTCAGTAACACTATTTTTATGATAGTTTCTGGGTCGGATCCACTGATTGTTTTAAATTCATATCCATCCATTCATTCTTCACGACATCTTTTATTTTGGTCAGTGGATGATATTGAACTTTTAATTTGTCATTTCATTTCGTACCATCAGGGGCCGATGACCTAGATGTTAGGCCCCTTTAAACAACAAGCTTCATCATCATCATCATCATCATCATCAACCTTTTTGTTTTACCGCTGTCAGAGCGTGGTGACATACTACTTTTCGCCATGCTAATCGATCTTTGGCCAGTTTTGAAGTCTCGATTGAAGAATCCGATCGACCCAAGGTTCCTTCCTCCCTGAAATATGGCCAAAGTTCAAGTCTCGGTTGATCTTCTCCATGAATCTCTTCTTAACTCCGATCTCCTCAAGAACTGAAGCCTTGCTTCGGTGTTCTGTCCAAGGACTCGGCGGTAGGCACACATTTCCAGCTCTTCTACCTTCTTCCTGCCAGCTGTTTTAACTGCCCATGTGCATGTGGCGATCGGAAATATCAGCACACTTACCAGCTTCATTATTGTATTCTTGGTGATGGTCCTATCCGTCCATACATGCTGAGTTTGGCACTCGCCACGCAAGCCACAGCAAGGCGTCTCGTTATCTCATCCGAGCAGCGTGCATTATTCGAGACTGGAGATACCAGGTAGATGACATCACTATGACTCAATCCGGACAGGAACAGTGACATCCACTTATAGCAATGTCATAGTTTTGAAAGCAGTCAGCAGGATAAATGGCTACTCTTGCCATGTTTTACCTCAGCCGTACATGTCCTGTCTACATAGCACCGACCTTGCAAGTGACGATGCTTGAGTGAATGACACGACAAATGCCCTCGTATCGGACAATTATGGAACCTGGCCTCCAGTGCATTATGTAATACCGTGACATAGACCATGTGAAATCGTAACATGCAAAACGTTTTTGAGACATTTAGTAATATTGCAGTGCGCAGGCTGACGCTCTACTGAAGTTACTTCATACCATGGTGCAGCAGAATAAGAGCACGGATAAGTGTTATGGCGACGATAGGATAGGAAAGGGCTAGGAGCAGGGAGGAAGCGAACGTAACCTTAATTAGGGTATATCCCGAGCATTTTCTCTGTGTGAAAATTGATCACGGAAAACCATCTTCAGGGCTGCTGACAGTCGAACTCGAACCCACTATCTCCCGAATGCAAACTCACAACTACATGTCACGCCAACCGCACAAGTCGCTCCGTTTTCTTAATGATGAGCCGCAGACTATTTTCACTCAACTGATCATTCCACCTGTGTATCCTGTATTTTATTATTATTATTATTATTATTATTATTATTATTTTATTTTTTCAACTCCACTTTTCCGGGTGTGGTGTACACCTGCTCGCCACCTCTTCGTGTGTGCATACATCTTCTACTCCAGGATCTTTGAGACATCTCTCCTCTCCTCCACATCCCTGTCTGTATCCATGGATTCCTTGGCCTTCCCCTTAGTCTCCTTTCTTGGACAGTAAGGTTAAAGTATTCTCTCTTTTTCTCTCTCTCTCTCTCTCTCTCTCTCTCATGATGTACCCATACTTCTTTATTACAGTAGTAATAAGAACCTCATTGCTTTCCTATTTTTTGTCCTTTCGACTAGTTTGATTCATAGTTCCAATTATTATTATTATTATTATTATTATTATTATTATTATTATTATTATTATTATTATTATTATTATTATTATTATTATGTTGATTTCAAGTAGACGAACTAGAAAGGTTAGCAGCGAAGGTTGGGTTGAAAATATCTTTTGAGAAAACAAAAATGATGCCATCCTT
Source organism: Anabrus simplex (assembly GCF_040414725.1). Classification (NCBI taxonomy): domain Eukaryota; kingdom Metazoa; phylum Arthropoda; class Insecta; order Orthoptera; family Tettigoniidae; genus Anabrus; species Anabrus simplex. The sequence goes on along the minus strand of NC_090276.1, from coordinate 88,699,484 downwards.
CAAAGTTGACACTCCTCCACACATTATATTAAATAATACTCAGAAAATTGTCGCTTGGAATGCTAATGCAAAAGCATCCATTGATAATAGAACTCTAAAATTGAGACGAGCACAAACAAAGAACAATCTCTTTCAATTAATGCTAAATTTCGTCATCAAACCAGAAGCAACGTATGCAAGTGAAACATTATTCAAACTAAAAACGCAAGCAACAACTGCAGAAAGTGGATAGAAGAATTATTAATAAAATACATCATGTTGATGGCCAGTGACGACTTTTACCCAATTCAATAATTTACAAGGAAAGTGAATCAATTATTGACACGTTGAGAAAACGGAGGATTGCATTTTTTGGACACAAATACAGTTTGCTAAATTTTAGGCTCCTAAAACGGCTTTTTGATTTATGTTGGAAAATTAAAATAAAAAGCTCTTGGTTTAAAGAAATACAAATGGATTTGGATAGATTGAAAATTACTACAGAGCAAATTGAAAATAGACAAGAGAAGAAGATTCTAAACAACAAATATACAAAACTATCACTTAGAACATCAAAACATACGCAGTATGTTATATCAGATGAAGAACGGGCTGCAAGATCGTCTAGAATGAAGAAGTTTTGAGAAAAGAAGAAATTATCAAGTGTTAAAACATGAAACGTATATTTTGATGAACTTATTATTTGAAGATTTGATTGTATAAGGTTGATTTAAGTGCTCCAATATGGGTGTGAAAGTGTAAATATATTATTATTATTATTATTATTATTATTATTATTATTATTATTATTATTATTTCAGGGAAACTTACTTTCATGATGTGTTCCGTCGGATAGTCTGCGACCAACCGAGAAGATGGAAAAAAGTCCTAAATTATATTGTTTTTTTAAGTTCTGACAGGGGAAAATTTCACTTGTTCAGCTGCCTTTTCCTTTACTCTGTAACTTTGACAGAAGTTAATCGACGGTATTGGCACAGTGAAGCACCTGGATACGGCCATTGTCAGCAGTAAACAAAACACGTAGCCCACCTGGTGGCCATGTTCTGTATGGTCTGACACTGCGGGTAGGCGGTCCGAACAAATGTTCACCACCAGGATGTTGGCTGGCTGGTCACTAGATTGCGTGCCGATAGCCTGTATTCAATTCGAAACCTCTTCACAGTGTCCATGTCGAGTGTTGATGGTGAAAGGACTCGTTAAGCCTAGAGCAGAATCCTTGGTGATGTTCGACATGAGCGGGCTATTTGACGACAGCACGTTTCACCCTCTCCCTAGTTCATTATATTCATCTTTCACGCAGACGTGCAGGTCGCCCATGGGTGTCAGATAGGAAGACATGCATCAGGCTAGCTGAACACTGGCGGCAGTACAAGCTCTACAGTAATGCGTGGGTGTGGTGGTCACGTTACCGAGCTCGATAGCTGCAGTCGCTTAAGTGCGGTCAGTATCCAGTATTCGGGAGATAGTAGGTTCGAACCCCACCGTCGGCAGCCCTGAAAATGGTTTTCCATGGTTTCCCATTTTCACACCAGGCAAAATGCTGGGGCTGTATCTTAATTAAGGCCACGGCCGCTTCCTTCCCACTCCTAGCCCTTTCCTGTCACATCGTCGCCATAAGACCTATCTGTGCCGGTGTGACGTAAAGCAACTAGCAAAAAGAAAGAAGTGGTCACGTTATATATAGGTTTCAGAATTACAAATCTTCTTATCCTTCTTCTGCGCGAAGGGATCACTTAGGACCACGCGGAATCAACTTTTGTTGACTTTTTCTTTTAGCCCAGTATTCCTTCATACGTAGTGAACATGTCGGTTAGAATTTCTCTCTTCATCCTGAAAACCTCCCGCGCACGCGTCTGTCTGTGATTCTTCTCATTTCATCTCGGTCCAGTAGATTTGGTGATCCTAATTCCGACTTGATCTGGTGGTTTTATTCTTTAAGAGCGTGTAAATTCTATGCTTCAGTCCGTATGAGTCCATTCTTTCTTAAGTCGCCCATGAATTGTATTCTTCGAATGCGCATTCTGTCTGCAATTTTGGAAATTCTTTCATATATTCCCGCAAGAATATTACAAATATTTGTGTACGTTTAGATGAATTTTGTACTCGATAAGTCGTATGAAACGAAGACTTAAAAGGAATCAACAAAAATGATAACATTTGCAATAAAAGTAAATTTTTAATCTTACCAACGAAAATCACAATTTAAATGTTTTCAAGCAGAGAAAATTAAATTTTAAGTGCTGCTCTTGATGTGAACAAGCCGATCAAATTACAAAATCAAATAATAAACAGTATTAAACAAACCATTGAAAAGGAAAATGCAAAGAGCGCTCTATCCATTTCCAAATGTTTCATTGTGCCATTTTCCGGCATATGTTCCTTCTATAGACTAATAACTCAACCCCTGTTGACTTAACGAAGTTATGGCAGCGATGCTACTTGCCCAGCACTGAAGGAGGAAGAAATTGCGCACGTCGTAGTAACTCCGCCCTTCTAGGAGGCAGGTGATCTTTTGTTTGTTTACTGTGACCTGCCATTGTTGACAATGTAACTTTCAAAGTTACAATATTCGCAAATAGAAGCACTAGAATACGACGGCACTTACAGTTCACACAAACCATTCTTCACTGCTGCTCCATTTGTTTTAAACTCATTCCAAACACGCAGACTCCCACGGGCACACGAACGTACCGTTAGAGAAATATTTCGTGCCTTCTAGCCAGATAAAATCTGCATGTACTTGGTTTTTAGTCTTGCCAAGAGATGACAGTACGAGGAGATTGCAATCGACTTGCCATGTGTACAGTTCTACCAGCAGACGGCAGTTCCCTGTGCGAACGAAATGAACCACTTCATTTTCTTCTTCCGTTTCCTTGAGCAACAAAACTGTTCTGAATTCTAAAGTAATTTGTAGGATTAAATTCCATGGACTTCCCGTACCCGCATTTGAAAGAACTGTAAATATTATAACGCTCTCTGTTTTTTTGGAAGGTCGGTCGGTGGATCCACAGTGGGTCTCGGTCCACAAGTGGACACGACATGATCCGACAGCTCTGCACTGCGACCGGCCGACCGAGCAGAGGAGGGGTGGCCACGGCTCTACGCCTCTGTATTCAGGAGACTGAGAGGGGCTGGTCCCCACCGTCCTCGGCACTGAGAATGGTTTTCCGTGGTTTTCCATTCTCCTGTACTAACGCGAATGTGGGGCCAGTGCCTAGTACAGGCCACGGCCGCCAACCCTCTAACCTTCTCAGAGCATTTCCTTCACAAATTCAGATCTCCTGGCCTTACAGACGGTGCTTCGTCTAGGAACTCGCCTCCCCTTCAGGGGAGCAATGAAAGCGTTTCAGTAGTAGTTGTTTGGAAGCGATCACAGGGAGCGGAGATGAGTAAAGATAATTGCACTCTTAAACTGTTCGCCACTCTTTTGTAGTATTTGGAGATGTTGATGTATGTGTAAGAATATGTGATCTCTCATCTGATAGTCCAGTAGCTGAAATGCTCGTGCTCCTCTGGAGAAACGAGAGTGCTGTCACACGCTGTCTGGCCGGAACATCTTCGATCAAAGCTTGAAGTTAACCTGAGTGGTTTCAGCGACCTCAGGAGTCGTAAGATGAACTTAACAAACTTAGCCGTCGAAAGTAATTATAATCACTATAGTGAAATAATAATAATAGCGAGCGAGTTGGCCGTACGGTTAGTGTCGCCTACCTATCACCTTGCATTCGGAAGATGGTGGGTTCGAATCCAACCATCCGCAGACCTGAAGATGATTTTCGGTCTATCCCACTTTGACACCAGGCAAACACTGGAGTTGTACCTTAATTATGGCCACGACCGGTATCTTCCCAATCCTCTCCTTCCGTCGCCGAAAACCTTTGATTTATTATTATTATTATTGTACCGGGCGGTACACCTCCACGCCGCTAATTTAAAAGGTGCGCCAGTTGAAACTCCTCTGCTGGAGGAAGTCTGAACTTTATCGACGGTATTAAGTTTCTACTTTCTCAGAAGATGTCACTACCTGTAAATTTTGGAGTTTTAGAACTGTGTCATTTTTGATGTGTTTTTGTTTTGCTTGAAGTAAGAAGTGTGAACTTTCTCTTCTAGAGGACACTACTGAAGAACTACAATAGTGCACCCTAGTGCGAAGAAAAATAACTGTTCTTTGGAGAAAATTTTATTTCAAAAGTTTGTTCTTTGTTAAATTTCTTTCAGTTATTGGTTAAGTTGGCAATATTACCCCTTTCTTTCCCCTTGTTTTAAATCTAGCCAATCCCGAATTTCTGAAATTAATTTTCCACCAATAATGTGTTTCTTCTTCATCTTGTGTAGGGGTTTCTCTTTATTCTCCAATAAAGTGATTGTGGGCGGGTGTTCTCATTCCCCTAACGCCTAGAACCTTCCGCGAGAGTATATAAACTGCTGATTTTAGGGTCTCTGCGCCACTTCTGTTCCATCTTTCAGTGTGTAAAGTACATAGCAGGGGGCGGGAAGCGCCCCTTTCTTCTCCAGCTGTTCAACACCAGGTAATGGCCTCTTAATAACTTCGTTTCTTGCTAGGTCGGCAGCTTAACTCTCGGGGCGGGTTCAAAGCGTTTCCACTATGTAACCTTTTCCTAAAATGTAACTACTCTTTTCATCTATTCTCTTTTAAAGCTGCATATTGGGATAGAGAGTGCTAACCCTCTCAAGCTCCCACTCATGTTGTTTTGAGGTGAACTTATTTTCTCAACCTATTCTTCGTTAACGTAAAACAAATTGTTCTTTTCTAAAGTCACCTCTGTAGTATGGGATTAGCCCTTGCATTAGTGGCCTAGAGCCAGATTAGGTTTTAAAAACAAGTGTATTAGGAGTGCTGATCGCCTCCTCTCTAATTGTTATTTTAGAGGTCATTTAATTACCCCTTTTCATTTAATAGACCTCAGTAGGTTGGGTATTTTACCCCTGTGTCTATGTCCAGTGAGGACAACTTGAAGGTGGAGTTTGGTGTGGCCTTTGAGAGGCTTAAAGTTGAGAGCGAGTGGCTCTTTTTGAAAATTGAGTGTTGTATGCCTCGTGGAGGCTTTTCAGTGTAATTTGGAGCAAGGGCTCCTAGGCATGAATGGGGTTTTCTGCCCCTCTGTTGAAACTTGTGTTTGGGGTAAAACTGAGCTGATTGCCCAAGCATTGTGAAGTCAGGGCGCGAAGCCCAAATCCTGTAAATATTGTAACTACCCTTTTGACTTGCTACTTTGTACCTGCCATGCTTGTTATTTCTTTGTTTTTGAAAAGAAAATATAACCTTGTTAAATTTTAACTTAATTTTACTTTCGTAGCTTGAGACCCGTTCACACCCGCACCTTCTTTCACGCATAACTACCACAAAAACACGGTAACAATTATTATTATTTGTATAATTATTATTATTATTATTTGTATTATTATTATTATTTTCCCTTCGCTAAAACCAAACTGTACCGGGAGGTACACCTCAAATCCTCTACCGACCAAAATGTGAAATGGTTACTACATGAAGTTGAGACTTTAATCAGAAGATGTCACTGCTGAAACATTAAGTAATTGTATTATTGTGAAGTTTCCTGAACTGATTGGATTTCTATGTTGTTGTTTTTTTTTTTTTTTGCTGTACATCAAGAAGTTTGGACGTTTTTCCACAGATGTCACTACCAAAAAACTATAGTAATGCACTCTGGTGCAAGGTAAAGGAGTTGTTATTGAAAGAAATTTTGTGTTTATAGGTTTTCTTAACTCATTTGTTTCTTTATGTAATTCTAGGTTTGCAACACTTCTGTCTCATTCCGCCAGTTTTAAATCTGGCCAATGAAAATTTTCTGAAATTAATTTTCAGCCTATCACAGGCTTCTTGTTCGCTTTTGGGTGAAACTTTTGGGTTCAGCCAATAAAAATGAAAGAGTGTCCGGATTAGCCCACAATCCTCTCGAACGTTCCCTGAGGGTATATAAGTTGCGGCTTTTCAGGTTTCCTCGTATCTTGATCGTCGTCTTTCTGAGTGTGCGTGTTAAGGCAGGAGGCGGGACGCATTATTCTTCGGCAGGCAGTACATCAGCCAGGTAATGGCCACCTAAATTCTCTTTTCTGTAGCTGCCTCCGCAGACTTATCTGAGGGGAAGGTCCGAATTGTTAACTATGTAACAAAACTTTTCCAAAATGTAAATTTTCTTTCGGTTAATGTAAAACTTCATAAAGTCTTTAACTGTAAATCGGGGATAGAGAGTGAGTTACCCTCTCGAGCTCCCATTCATCTTGGTTTGAGGGGACTACGATTTCGTAACTGTTTTCTTACTATAATGTTTTAAATTTATTTCCATGCGAGTCGCCTCAGTAGCTTAGGACTAGCCCCTGTTTCGTTGCGCCCAGAGCCCTCTTGGGGTTTTAATATTTCATTATCTCGGAGCGCAAGTGTACGCCTCCATTCAGTTTGTGTTCGGGCCGCAAAGGCCCAGTAGGTTGGGTACTAGATACCCCTGTGTAACTCGTGCCTTGTGAAGCCAGAGAGTGTAAGATTTTGATGTAATGTTGCCTTGAGTGGGCTGTAAGAAATAGAGAGCATGTAAGCACTTTTCCGAAGTTTTGTAATAGTGAGGGGTGCCTCTGGAAGGCTAAATGTTGTAACTTATGGAACAAGTGCCCTTAAATCAGGATATCTCCGTCCCTGTCTCACCACTGAGATTTCGTGAATTTTGTAAACTGGATCCGGTATCTAAGAATTTGTAAACTAAGGGCTTGAAGTCCTAAAGCTGTAAAATTCACTAAGCTTGGATTTTTGCAAGTCTAGTTTTAAGATTGCTAATTGTACCTGTCATGTTATGTTCACTCAGTGGAAAAATTGTTAAGTTTGATATTCTAAAAGAAATATAACCTTTTAAAGTGCACCTTCTTTCACCTCTCTGCGTTCCACAGATACCCCGGAACACAAATAATCGTAAATAATTCTCTCGGTCATGTTCATCCACAACGGCAGACAATTTCACATGACCGCCAGTCGTAATAAATAGCCTACACGGTTGCTAGGTAATATTACCGTACATCACAGCTTGTACGGTTGCTAGGTAATATTACCGTACATCACATCCTGCACGGTTGCTAGGTAATATTACCGCACATCACAGTTTGTACCGTTGCTATGGAACATTATCTTACATCACAGTCTGCACGGTTGCTAGGTAATATTACCGTACATCACAGCTTGTACGGTTGCTATGGAACATTATCTTACATCACAGCCTACACGGTTGCTAGGTAATATTACCGTACATCACAGCTTGTACGGTTGCTAGGTAACATTATCTTACATCACAGCCTGCACGGTTGCTAGGTAATATTACCGTACATCACAGCTTGTACGGTTGCTAGGTAACATTACCTTACATCACATCCTACACTGTTGCTACTTAACACTACTTCACATCACAGCTTGTACGGTTGCTAGGTAACATTATCTTACATCACATCCTGCACGGTTGCTAGGTTACACTTCCGTAATGCAAATTTTCAGATGACTCCTGGACATAAGACTTAGGCCTATTTGTGCCAAAATGAAGTCGTGCCCTCGGTAAAAAAGAACTGTGTGTAGAAGTAAGCGTAGAGCACGAACGGGGTGCAAATGAAGAAATCCCTAGCTCTAGCAGATTTAATACCGCGCGGGTCGGAAGAAGTAATGAGCTGGCATAGGGAGGTCAGATAGGAGAAAGGAGAGTGAGGAGGTTGGCACAAGTAAGGAGAAGCAATGCCAGAATCAGCTCTGTCAAGGGGTAAGAGGCTCTTCCAGAGTTGTGCAGAACCGAAAACAGCAATAACATTAATCGGAACAGTGCTGAGGCCTGAGGTGAAAACAAGTGGAGCGCGCGGCGGTTTAGTTCCAGTGACGTGTAGTCAGCCACTGGTCCATCACACACGGTCTTCTTCAGCGGGAGAGAGCCTGATCATCCGTGAACATGAAGAATCGGTTCACTCAACGGTGAAAGAGCATCCGCATGGCATTGTGTAAGGCAATTCCTTGAAGGAAGGCTTTGCTTCCACTGAACTCACTTCCATCTATCCTATCCCACCTCCCTTATCTTCTTCTAACCCAGGGCTTTATTTTTCCGAAACCTACCAAGTTTTCTTTTATTTTGACGCCATGAGATTCATTGCCCGGTCTCTGAATACTGTTAGGCTGGAAGTTAGATGAACTCCTCTACAGATCAGTGGGAGAATGTCGCCTTCTTAATCCGATGATCGTGGGTTTAAACCCGACAGTGCTAGTCTGATTTTTTGGACGGCGGTAAAATTACTTTCGACCCACGATATTGTACGATGTTCGTATGCAAGAGATGACACATTTGGTGTTTACCAGACAACATTAATTAATACTCGGCCAGAGATTGCCCCACAGATATCGTGTTTACTCTGCCATCTGGTGGAATAAAATAGAACTTCGAAATTGGCCCGCAGTCAGCCTAAATGGTGGTCAGCCTGCACACGGTAGCTGAGGCCATATGGTTATTATTATTATTTTGAGTGTCAGTCCGATTATGCTTGAAAAGAGATTCTGTGGCACAAAATTCCCGCACCTCGGCTTCTCAACAAGATGTACAGTAAGTTATTCGTAGGTCGTAACACCAGTCCCTTTATTGTTACCTAAAGGATTACAACATGTTGAAGGAAACATGACTGACCATCATTTAGTTGGTGGAGGTAATAGCGTTACGGTGTGGCAAAACTTGGCGGTTGCCTTACAAGCTTCAAGTCAGTGATATTCGCTCTCAGCTGAGAATTTGCTGACGTCCCATTGGGAGATGGAGTCGTAGGATGACTGCTGTGGTGTCCGTCCGTTTACGGAGTATCTGATCGACCTCTATAGCTTGTCCGAAAAGTCTCGTTTTATTAACTTCCATTTATTGACATGTTTCTAACACTCGTTTCAGGCTGTTGTGTCTGTACTCGTTTTTTAAATCATTTAAGTGTCGAAATTAGTTTATGGTGTTTCCCGACAGTTCTTAGTGATTTCTTTGTATTTCATAATTATGATATAGGATATCAACTTTTGTATACTGCATGTATCAAAAATAAGAAAACATTATAATTAACAATAGCCTCTTCCGGATCTGTGATTTCCGAGATTATGGGTGACGGTTCTTATCCTAATTGAGTCTTTTTCAGTTCTAATTCTGTTAGTGTATGTTTTCTTTCTCGGATAGTTTATAAATATACTTATTCAAATTTGGTTTCGGGAGACTGAAGAACCTAACATGTATAATATAAAATAAAAATGACGCGAAAAGATCATTTGGAAATTTGCAATGAATCATAATTACTCTCCTCTAGTGATGATAGCCATTGTGATAAAGAAGACGCAAAATGAGGTATCTTTTCTTCGCAAGGTTTTGTGTTCTTTCAGCCCCAAACGGTAAACGATGTGATTTCTTAAGGCTAACATTCTGCAAAGTAATTGTAACCGAGTCCAGCTACTTTTCCCTGTATTGTTCGCTTCACTGATAATTATAATATCTAATGTCGTTAGATGAATAAAATGACTATTTTATGTTTACAATTTTTGTTTTACGTCGCACCGACATAGACAGGTCTTAGGGCGACGATGGGATAGGAAAGGGGCGGGAGTGGGAAGAAAGCGGTCGTGGCCTTTATTAAAGACAGAAGGCAGTTATTTGCTATAAGTTTGCAACCTGCTTTGGCAAAATTCAAACTAACACAGCTGGGTTCGCATTCACAGTAGTCTAATGAAATGTTCACCACATACATGTATAATGTTGTTAACTGTTGCTATACATTTTAAAAATTCTAATGCAATTAGTTCATCTGGATGTTTTTATAATACCTCAAATTTGAGTTTTGAGATATTCAGATGTACCTTCCTCAGCAACTATATGTACTCTTGAAACCTCCCTCAATGTAGTGAACAAAATTTTATATTACTTAAATTGAAACTATTTTGATTTTTTAAATCAATATTAGAACATTTTACAAAATGTATTAGGCAAATATTTAAAAAAAAATGCTAAATGTCATTTAAAAATGTGTTTCTTTGTTTAGTAAACCATGTCTCTTATATGTAATTAAAAGTTTAGTACATGTAGATTTGTAATTTTATGAGAAAATTGTACCTAAAGAGGAGCATGCGTGAAACAAAATTAATTTGATTTAGTTTCAAAAAATATCCATTGCAGGTGAACTAATTACATGACGATTTTTAAAATGTATAATGCAGGGGCGTAGCCACGGGGGGGGGGGTTACTGGGGGTTAGAACACCCCCCCCCCCCCCATTGAACTTTCATAAAAAGAAAATAAATAGAAACTGACAGTAAACAATAAACTTCTTTTATGTGATCAAGATAAACTCCCTGCAATCTACTGCTTGTTGAGAGTGTTTGCCACCCTACCTGTCACCACTGCAGCCAGTGAGAGATCATTTTCAACATTAAGACGCCTTAAAACCTACCTCAGAAATACCACAAGTGAAAGTCGACTCAACGGGTTGGCTCCCTTGAACATTCACAGAGACATAGTTGTAAAACCAACAGATGTGTTAAATTTATTTTCTAGGAAGCCTCGAAAATTAGATTTTAGATTGTAAACTGAACATACCGTTTGAGATAAAACTGCTGACCTCGATCATATTGTTCTTGTTCTGTATTTCAAAGTAAGAATTTTGTAGTGTATTGCAATCTGAATATCACATACAGTAATTCACTCTTGTATCAGTATCCTTATGACAGTCATGCATGCGCGTACCAGACACGCACAAGCACAAGCACTTTCATTATGTTATATCTTAATTTTGTAACTGTAACCCCCCCCCCCCATTGGCCGATCCTGGCTACGCTACTGGTATAATAACAGCTAAGCGTATTATGAATGTGAGCCGAGCCGTATTAGTTCGAATCTTGTCCAAAGCAGGCTGCAAAATGATAGAAATTCCCTATCATCCGCTCTTAGCTTCAGTCCCAGGATTTGTCTGCTGTGAAGACGGGAAACCACGGAAAACTATCTTCAAGGTTGCCGACAGTGAGGTTATCTCCCGAATGCCGTCACAGATGCGCGACACTATCCGCGCGGCTCACTCGCTCGTTAATAAAATGACAATTTAGCTCACGCATCGATGACCATTCCGGTGTAAGAATACCAGGAATTTGTCACTCACAGCTGCATCTTATTGTTTTCATTTCTTCGCAGCTGTATGCATGTGTTTTCATGTAAATTCTTCACAAAAGGGGCAGTGAAACATCTCTATAGCTTCTTTGGCCTAAACATCAGAATAACAGAGCGCACAGTGAGTTGACAACCTGCGGTCCAAAGACCTTAAATGGATTTGCCATGATCCTAGTTATTCATTTAATACAACTTGTAGTTAGTTATTTCATCACTGAGTGCTCTCTCCCTTGTTGGTGGCTATCCGTGACCGGGTGAGCTTATTCAACTGTCATATTGTAGGTTCTAAACTCCATAAGACTTGTGACACAAAAGTAAGCGCTAAATAAGCTAAGGAGGGCGCCACTAGGTGAGACACGAACACAGGTCAGACAACATACTAACATATTTTAATGTTTTTAACATGTAATAAATAGGTCGAAAATCTATTAACAAAGCATTGCGCTTTAATAAAAAAAGTATGTCCCAACTAATTCTATGGTGATATTTTTAGTAATTTTATCAAGTTAGAGTGATGCAAGTGTAACGGACTAGTATAATTTTGAAACAATTCTCTAAACCCATGGATAAATTGTGGACATATCGACCTCGATTAGTACGCGTTATTATTATTATTATTATTATTATTATTATTATTATTATTATTATTATTATTATTATTATTATTATTATTATTTGTGAGATGTGGCTATGAAGTTGTTTACATCTATTGGTATTATTACTTACGTAGTTATGTACCCACTTTATTTGGTATAAATCGTGGTCTTATCATTTTTCATCTGTGTGTTGTATGATCTGCCTTGTGTAACAAAACATGTGAGGTTATGTCACGATACATGTGTTGTATGTATGTTAATAAGACTTTATTTAACGTAAGAACACGTAATTAACAGTATATCACTTATTGTTACCTGTAAATATGATGTATAAATCCAATGCAATATTGTGCAACACAGGGTAATAGTCCAGAACAAGTCATCTTTGACACTAGAGTTGTATAGAACATTCTATTCATTTGTAAATAGGTTATTGGAGACTCGAGAAAACATGTCATATTTTTCTAAAAGCCTATCCAGGCAAGGTATATAGAGGAACGGTGTAGAGTTGTTACTGAGCTTTGCTAGTGAAACTCGCTAGTCGAATTCAGTGTCCGAACTCATGTTGTGATTTTGTTGGTATTGGTTGACATGCTAATGTGGCAGTCTTCGTATTCTTCTTCTTCGTTGATTTTTTTTCTTTTTCTACAAGTTGCTTTACGTCGCGCCGACGCTGATCGGTCTTATGGTGACGATGGGAGAGGAAGGGGCTAGGAGTGGGAAGCAAGCGGCCGTAGCCTCAATTAAGATGAAAATGAGAAACTACGGAAAAACATCTTCAGGGCTGCCGACAGTGGGGTTTGAACCCACTATCTCCCAAATACTGGGTACTGGCCGCACTTAAGCGAGTGCAGCTATCGAGCTCGGTCTTCTTCTTCGTAGCAGTGTTTTGTTCAAGATGTGTTATGTTGTTAGATATTCAGCCCGAAGGCTGGTTTGATCCTCCATAGTTCCGCCAACAGCTGTCATAGATAGCCTAGGCGTCACTGAAGAGGTGTACTAGGGAAATGAGGAGTGAGGTAGCTTCCCGTTGCTTTCCTCGTCGAGCCGGAAGTTGCTATTACATATCAGTCTGCCAATCCCACTGAAATGCATGCACCAACCGGCCCTGTGAGTGATATGTTCATACCACTGATAGCAGGGACTGGCTGCATAAGGAATGGTATTACTAGCATCCCTCACACGTCGGTCACTTTCACGTTGTCAAAGCCAAGGATGAGACTGAGACAGGTCAATGAAAGTAACCAATTTATTCTAGCCCATACCGGAAGACATAGTACACTGTAAACACTACATCTCGCCTGCAAAGGCGTTTGTTCAAGATAACAGTTCATTAGAGTGTGTGTGTGTGTGTGTGTAATGTGTAAATAAAAGCGTGTAGGCAATTGACAACATCTCCTGTGTGCGTCTTTGTAGTTACGACAAGAGCAAAAAAATTATCTTAAAATATGCCTGTTTTTAGATCTAATTTTCAGTGCTTTTCAAAATAAAATCATGAAATATTCAGTTGAATTGATTTATATGTGATGCATTGTTATACGTAAATGAAGTGAAATAAGGGGTTTCTTTAAGATTGTTACGATCGTTACGATCGTACGATCGTTGTAATTCGGTGTTATGCTGTTTCTGATCCTGAATAAATAAATAAATAAATAAATAAATAAATAAATAAATAAATAAATAAATAAATAAATAAATAAATAACCGATAGCGCAGTGGACAGTAAGACGACCTAAACTGACACGCTACTCGCTAAAGCTTTCCCATCCCTGTCCTAGTCTATAAAGTCTAGGACAAAGTAAATTATATTTCGTGTAGTAATAGGCAAAAAATGGTAAGGAGCAGGATGTAATTCACCTATCGAATTTAATGAATTGCAATACACGAATCTTCTCTGTCGAGTTCTAGACGACCTGGGCGTATTCTGTGTGGATGAGTCGTGGAACTCTGCAGATAATTGCGTACAGAAGAAGTCCGATAGTCCGGCGCGATCTGGACCGGCTCGGACTATCGGGCGGTACCTCTTATTACGATATAGGTTAAGGCGTTTAGTGAAAACAGCTATAATACGGCGTTTTGCAGTAAAATATTGATCAGCAGAATCATTAGTTTAATAGCACTCTCCTCTTTTCAATCGTGTTGCCATTCCTTATTAATGCCGGAGTTTATCTGTAAGTCTTCCTTTACCATTTACAGTCTTTCCATCTACAACTTCTCTTTTCGTTCCGTCCGCTTCAGTTTTTGAAGGCATGTTCCCATCCTTTCTTGAACGTGGCCAATCAGTGTAGCACACGGCCTTCCAGACTGAATATTTCCAGAGATAGAGATATTTAAGTACATCAATGCATAACAAGTGGATTGTATCAGATACATTTGCACTATTAACTTTGAAATAATAAAAACTACACTTGCAATGGTTTCGACAAATCATGCATCAAATTGTTCAGGAGAGATCATTAGTAAGAGATAATAACATCAAATATCCTGGAATGGTGCCAGACCATGGGCGTTCCAGACTGTTGGATTGCGGATTAATGGAATTCTACTGGATTTCAAAATTGCGCATCTTCCCTGCCACTTTTCAGAAAAATAATTATTTCGTTGCATTCTGCAGGAGATTTTGCTAATAAGAGTGCATTGAAATCCAAACATTGGGGAGTTCAGCTCATCTGGCAGTTGAAGTGGGGCAGCGTCGGGGAGCGTCCACTTAGGCTCCGTCGTTTGATCTCGGCCATTAAGGATACAAAGACGAGGGAAGCTGCTGGCAACAAAGAACGTCTCTGGGCGCCGGGACGCATCGATTTTCGCCGCCGGCAGCGTCGTTCGTCTGCCTTGTTCTTGCAAAACTGTTTGTTACGAGTCTTTGATAAAGAGATGTGATTCTTTTTTGTCTCTTTAGCGCAGAGTCTTTGGAGTTCATAAAGGTGTCAAATGTTGTCTGGCACCCTCGTTTACATCTTCATACTCCACCTTCCGTCCAATTAGTGCAACATCTGGTGGGGTTTGAACAGATTCCTGAAGGATGGCCATGGTGTTGTACAAGTCACCGGGCATTCTATGATGATGATGATGATGATGATACACACTGTAATTAAAGCTAAAGCATTATATTCAGCAGAACGCATAGCCTGCTTGAAAAACTGGCAAATAAAGAAAGGAGGATTATCCGAAAAATTATTGGTCCCAACCTCAAGGATGGTGTTAACAGGTTTCGCAGTAACGTAGAAATACGCTCCTACAACGAAAAGCTATCGAGCGTAATCCGGAAAAGGACAACATTGTACGCTCACCTCTTGAGATTGCTAGATGAAAGAGTCTGTAAACGTCTGTTATCCTACTTCAGAAGTCTCAAAACGATCGCAGCTTGGTTGGTGGAGATCGATAAAGATCCTTTAAAGTATGAAATCACAGAAAGAGACATTCAACTCCAAGCACGACTCAAGCACACAGGTTCATCAAGTAGTAGTCCCAACTCGACTGAAGCACACTCCGAAAGGATGAAAGCCTGGTAGGCCAGCAAGAAGATAAGCAGTTGATATATCGCGGTCCTTAATGGCTACCAGTGTTAGTCATATCCCTCCTCCAGATCTCAGACGTAAAGATGCTCTCCTGAGAGAATTCAGTAAGATGATACATACTGACATCAGCGATGCGAATATTAATCGTCTGCGTTCGAGAAAACCTCCAACTAGAGATGCTATGAACTTGTGAAACGGCAACTACCAAACTTCCGCTGAACGGCAGAAGACGCTCAACGACAAATACTGCCCCTCAATGCCGCCACCTGGTTTCAACCTCCCTCGTAGACTATGGTCCGCACCGAACAGAATAAGAACAAACCACGGAAACTGTGAAGCCTTCCACTACAAGTGGAACAGAATCCCAACGCCTGAGTGCGACTGTGGCGCTACTCAACAGACAGTGAAGAACACCATCGAAGAATGCAGGACTAGAAAATACAATGGCAGTGCTAGTGACTTTGCTTTTGCGACTCCAGAGGCTATAGACATACGTATATAGTGTAGATCTTGTAACAATAGACGCTGTATCTCCAGCCATACGCTAAATAAATAATAAATAGTGGCCCTAACGATGAATAATAATAATAATAATAATAATAATAATAATAATAATAATAATAATAATAATAATCGTCCATTAATAATATTGATTATATGTAGTAAATATCCTACAAATATCTATCCAATTTGTCAACAATGCAGGTATATATCGGCTCGTATGGAGCATATGTACGTAGTACTAAATATTACTTCTTTCATGCACATTGTACCGAAGCAGCTCATGAACCCAATTCCTAGCCGCCAGTCCTGAAAACGAAGCCCTGCAATAATATAAATACAGTGTGATGCACAGACCTAGAGGTTTTGGCCTTAAGTTATAGTAAAGAACAAGCAAAGTGATCTCCGCACAGGCCACGGAGGCCCTCGGAGGGGTGGAAGGTAAAGGCTCGCCACTTGTTGGGCTAGAGTGCTTAGCTGTACGTGCGGCCGCCTTCATCCCCAGGAATTAACCTGATAATCATTTTTGGTGTAGGCTGGGTGAACCTCACCGCTGTGTGCAGTCAAAGTTTTAAATTTTCCGACTTCCTGGTGGGGAATCGAACCCACGTCCTTCCTCGTGAACCGAGCACTCATCCAGTTAAATTATAGTTAGGCCTACTGGTATAAAGTGGTGTACAGGCTATCGCTCGGACATTACAGCAAATGAAGTTTAACAAGGCAGCAGTGTGTGCGTGTTCTCAATGGACATGTCTTATAGTTTGAGCAATGAAATACCAATTTTCCACTGCTCTGGATGGATCAAAACTCTCTAACGATAAGCCACTCATGATAATAAAGCATTAAGGGTGTCTGACCCCGCTGATTATTTCAAATTGTTATTTATTAGGTTCATAAGACACAGGGTACACTTGACGCTGATAACTATGTCACAATACGAAGCAATTTGCATAAAGCAGAAAATCTCTTTTTTTACACGACTTTGCCCTAAAGCTCGCTTATTTTCATCTCCTTTCCCAAGCACTTTGAATTAGCAATTAAAATGAAGGAAACTAAATTTAATCGTCAAAACTAATCAACCAGTCACACTAGATAGACAGATAGCTTGCCAAACATTGGCAGTCTTAAGTCGCCACTTGCCGACAACCCTACTCCTAAAAGTAGGGGTGTGTACGGGCTCGAATAACTTGATAATAGATGCTCCACTATCACGTGAGCAATGAAGAACGATTGGGGCGTGTCACAGTCCTCGAATTACCTGCAATTCGAATCTCTGTGGAAAGTAAATACTAGTAAAAGTTAAACCAGCCTGAATTGTTGCCAGCAGCACAATGTCCCAGTTGCAAGAATGAACATTTCGAATCTTGACTCACAGCTTGTTAATCATCTTTTACGTTTTGAAGTAGCGTTTTCCTACATGACCCAAATTTATTATTTCGATTGATACTGTGAATATGTCTATGCCTTTAGAGAAGTTGTTCCGTAATCCAAATCTGTTCAGAAATGATCCTGCATCTGCATCACCGTGAGATGGCTCAGTCCATCATGACCTCGAGATAGTAACAGGTTGAAATGCAGACTGAGTTGGCTCGTGGTGTCTACCACGCTCTTATAGCGACAGTAGCTTGGAGGGGTTCTAATACCCTGCGCCCCTACCGTTTATGCAAATCTCATAGCAGAATTGTTGTCCGGGTAGAGTATACACATACGTACAAACTGCTGTCACTTCTCGTGACGCGGACAAAGTAGTTTGACAAGAGTTGACACAATATCCTCGCTGATAAACAAGTAATGAGTGTTCACAGCGATAAGACGAGAATTACTCAGCATTGACGTGCTGCTGCTTTCTCTGTGGCCTCTCACAGGCAATAAAGTTGTCATGCTGAGAAAATTGCCTGTCATATTTTTCACAACGCCCGCCGTCGTCATTGTTACTTACTGGATTACAACAATGTTGCCATCGGCACAGTGCGGTGGCGTTTTGTAGGTGACGATCGATTTTGACGTGACATCTAGATATAGGGGTAGCGTGCCTTTCTCTCATTCCGACTAAATCTGAGGGCTGGTTCGAGATCACTCAGCCTACAGAGGAGCTATCTGACACTGAGATAGCGGTCCGGTCTAGAAAGCCTAGAAACTTAGTCAGGGGAGTAGAATAGACAGAGAAAATAAAAACTTCGCGCTCTTACGCTTTCTTTGTTACATGTAAAAGCATAGAATATGTGTTTGAGCTGATAAGCCTCTTAGGTCATGCAGAGGGATTCCTTTGATTCCATCCTCGGATGAGATAAACTCTTCCCATACATCGAAAGAAATGGTACGGCTCATGAAGGGCATTCTAGACGTCGTAAATACGAAGAGACACTGCCCGCAGCCCTGAAAATGGTTTTTCGTGGTTCCCCATTTTCACACCAGGCAAATGCTGGAGCTGAACCTTAATTAATGCCACGGCTTTGAATTTACGGAAAAATCTGTATCCCATGAAAGGGTGCAGCGAGATACAGGGTTGTCTTTCTTAATTAGACATCGGATGTTTAGCCTGTGCCGCCTCACCCGTTAATGTAGTGAGACTGACATACATTCCAGGGGTTCTCATGGGACGTACCCCTACTGCTTATGTAAAACTCATAGCATAACCGTTGTGCAGGCTGTTATGTATACCTGTTACTCGCTTAAATACTGTGGAACCTTGGATTGCGAGCATAATTCGTTCCGGCAACATGCTTGTAATCAAAAGCGCTCGTATATCAAAGCACGTTTTCCCATAAGAAACAATTAAACGCGGACGATTCGTCCACAACACACCAATATTTATTCGCATACCATTTCTACAACAATGTATAACGTAAAACAAACTAAAGTGAACTTTTCCTTACAATAGAATCATTGTTGGTGTGAGGGAGACGAGACATGACATGAGAAGAGTTACTGTGTAGCACGAATTTCACTAACGGAATCACTGCTATCTCTTGGCTCACTTTAATTGTTTTCTTTTCGTGTAACTTTAACGAGGAACCTGTCCAATGACTGTTGCTTTTGCCTCTTTTTTAGGATTTCACAGAAAATGTGATATTGCAATCTCACTGAAATGATTCATCGCTCGTACTGCTACAGCCTTATTCGGGTGGTGATTTTCTACAAAATTTTGCACCGTTTCCCAAAATTTCCACTTTTCCGAAATGAAGTGAGAGATTCCACTGACTGTTCCTCCTCTTCTCCCCCGGACGAGATCTCCATAACCACCTCCTGTTGTTCGCGATGCAGGTCCATCAGTTCACGTGACGCTCGTATTGCGGAACCTCACTTGCTTATCAAGTTACAATTTATTTAAAATATGTGCTCGTCTTGCAAAACACTCGTAGACCAAGTTACTCGCATTCCGAGGTTTCACTGTAACTTAGTATTCTATCCTAATACTCCCTAAAATTCTTAAGTGTGCTCATAATACGAGACGTGTGTAATCGTGGCGACCATCCTCTGTTAACACTAGTGACAGGAAAGAATAGAAGAGGTGCAACTCTTCGAACAATGAGGAGTATTGGGAATGGAAATGACAGGGCGCCCGTGGTTCTGGAAATGAAAGGATCGCTAACCTACTATCGTCGGGGTCTAAAAATAACAAGAGTTGACCAAGGGAGGTCAGATAGGAAAGACAGAGCCTGACACGAGTAAGTGGAGCCAGCTTGGTTCAGCCTGTAAGGGTACGATGAGACTCTTAGTGCTGGCAGAAGATACAGTGGGACCGTGATCTGGACACAACATATCGCTGTTAGTTCTTGAGAATGTCATTATTAGTGAATTCTTTTTTCATACTATGAATCATGAGAATTATTGGAGCGTGACTCGGGAAGATATTCCCATGTATTAATGAGGTTTTCTCTTCCTTTCCAGGTGAGCGTTCGTGTTAATGATCACCATCTCCTACCAGTGAGTAAATATATATTTCATTATTTATTTATTTTCCTAGCTGAGTTGGTGGGGGGACAGAGAATAGAGACGGGGAGGGGGGGTTGGCGCTGGGTGATGCTCCTTTTGAGTGTAGCAAAGTGCTGATAGGCGTAACCTTACGTGCTACCAACTGGAGGGGTTAGATTTTGTTTACAACTTTTCTTTTACGCCCTGTGGCTAGCGGACGCAGACGAAGAATACACCCACGGTATCCCCTGCCTGTCGTAAGAGGTGACTAAAAGGGGCGAGGAAGGGATGATTGTACTAGAACCTTGAAACTACTTGTGATTAGTACCATCGAGCGGGGAACACCATGGGTCGCCGTTCCTTGCGAGTACTACCACTGTATTAGGTACACAATAGGTTTGTGATTAGTAGCAGCAGAGCGTGGTTCACTATGGTTTTCGAGTGAAAAACACTACGGGTCTGGGCGTTGCCTGTGATAGTACCCACTATGTGAGAAACAATCATAGGTCTGCGTTACCTGTGCGACGTACGATACTTGTGAGTAGTACCGCAATATGACAAATACCATGGCTCTACTTTACTAGCGATAAGTGCCATTATGAGGGGCCGTTGGCCTGGATTTTGAACCCGTTTAGACAACAAGCATCCTCGATTCAGAATTGTGCTTTAGAAGTGGTCCTTTGGTCAGTAATACTATTGTTTATGATAGTTTCTGGGTCGGATACACTGATTGTTATAAATTCATATCTATTCATTCTTCACCATATTTTTTATTCTGGTCAGTGGACGATTTTGAACTTTTAAATTTCGTTACATTTCCTACCATTAGGGGCCGATGACCTAGATGTTAGGCTGTTTTAAACACATCATCATCATCATCATCATCATGACAGTCTGGTTTGTGGTAACTATCACCGCTTGAGCTGTACGGCTGTTGAAAAGTCTGTTCATATCTAGCTTTCGAACTAGCAGACCTGACGGAAGAAGCGTATTGAGTTTCACTGGCAAGCACTTTGGCAACAACAACAACAACAACAACAACAAAAATACAGTCGAAATCGGTTATAACGAGATCGAAGGGACAGTCAGTCAACACTCATTTTAGCCGATAGTCGCATAAACCTGGTTTTTATTTCTTTTATTGTTGATAATGTCATATCTGCAAGTGTTAGAGTGCACACTTACCTGGTTAATTAACAGAATTAAGTTAACACTACAAAAACGTAACTGAAAGAAGTTCGGTATTTATAGAACAGTATTTGTGGAGTAAGACTGCGAGGAATTTCATTGGCTTTCACTTGGAGAGTAGGTGCATTATTTGTTCTTTGCTGCTTAAACTGTCTACGTTAAGATTATTCAATATCTTTGTGCTCATATATTGTGACACGCTTGATTTTTTTTGGAAAAGGCTGGATTTTCTCCTTGACCTTCGAAATTGTAGAAATCATCCAGTGTGGTGCACACAAGATGCTGACGTTCATAAACACATTCCCTTTCTTTTGCGACTTCACAGCGATGCTTGCCCCGACTATTTGACACTGATTTGAAATCTACAATAATAAGCCTTACATTGTTGTCAGCAATCCCCAAGTACTAAACAAAAATCAACATTGGACGTTACAACCGATACATATATCCGACGATGCGATCGAAATGTGTAGTTGTATACGATATGTCGTAATAAGCGATGTCGCTATAAACGGCTTCGACTGTATACAAGTAACTGTTCAGTTGTTCAGTCTGCCGAAACTAATTTTGAGTAATAAATGTATAAAATACCTGAAAAAGGAACAACCTAATATAGAATGGCGTGTTTCGTTCTTGGAAGATCATCATCAGGTTTTATCAAATTACACGCAAATATTTACAGATGTATATTTACGAACTTAAAAGCTGTAACTTATCTTAATGACTGGTGGCTCCAATGCGTATAAATTAACTGATTCGAAATTGACAAGAGACGGCTTCAGATATTACAAACTTTGCAGAAGGGTTTAGCAAAGAACCTAATGCGTGGAGTAGCGTCAAGAGCTGTCAAATGCAGCGTGCACCCGTCGACGTCACGGGACTGAGTTCTGAGATCATCTCTGTCATGTGATAACGAAGACGTACCGTTGGAATTCTTCTGTGTCATTTCGTAAGTGCTCTAGCGGGACGTGACTGCAGCCGTATCTCGTTATCAGGCGGCCTTGTTCCGGGAGCCTTCTCCGATAAAGTGTGTCGAGAGCTCGCTGCGCCTTATCTGATGTGATCAGGGCCCCCTGACGTTCAGGTACCTAGCGCCTGTGTTTCACCTCTCTCGGCACGGCAAGGAACACGTTGTGTACCGGAGTTTACCAGCTTGTGTGAGTTTAGTTTCATTCCAGTCATGTGTGTGAACAGTGTGTGGAAACAAGTGTCTTGTGATGTCCTCAGAAATGTGTAACATCTAGTACTTGAACTTCGAAGTAAGTGTTAATTTTTAAACATTTAGACCATATTTTAAAGACCTATTTTAATCACCACTTTTGGAACCGACATTACAAGTAAGTCGGCAGTTGTTTAATTCGAAGTCATCTCCCTCTTTCATCATCACTTGCGGTTTGCAGACGTTTGGTCCATTGTGTGATGCCCTATTGATGTCCAATATCCTCTGACAAGTTTGTCTGCTTTAATTTAATGTCCAGTAGATATTTTGTCCAATCTTTCATTTCCGTGGAATAAATGATTAAAATAATAAGTCAAATATCATAGTCAGACAGTGCACTACCACACTGCATGGAGAAATTATTTTCAGTTAAATTAATGGCGGAGATTGAGGAGTGTGTACCATCCCTCCCTAGGGCGATTCCTGGACAGAACAGCAGCAAAACATCGCTCAGCTTCTAGGAGGAGACACTGAGAGAAGGTCGCCAGAGCACCGATATCAAGAACGCATCTCTCCTTACCGCACGGCTCTCCCTTACAAACTCCACGTAAATCCTACGAAGAGAGTAATCATTCCATTACTACATGTAAACACACTCTACCTTCATTCAACAGCGCTTCATTCACAGACTTTTCTTATCGCAAAGGCAGCACTTTTAGTCCAGTAAACGTACAACAATTCTAAAAGCAGTTCTAAAAATGCGGAAGTTCTGAGTGCAGATGTTTTACACATTCAGAGATTTTGTAGGCCTAAATAAATGGTCATAATTATGTAGGATGCATGGAAATGGATTGCGGACTTAATTTTCCGCAGACTTTGGACATAGAGTCGATTGGAACTAGCGGAGTGAATCAAACGTCCAGAAACCCCACCTGCCACAAGAAGCCCGTTTCATAGGACGTTTGAACATATTCTGTCGCTGCTTTATGGTCCAAACACTTTTCTTCACCAGTTACAACCAACTACCTAAAAAATAGCTAATTTCTGTTAGTTTCATTTCCCATACAATTGTCTATAACCATAGGTCCAGAGATAGGCGCTCTGTCTTAGCAGTTAATAGTAAATCATTTCTACAACGCAGAGTCAAGTTGCTCCAGATTAGGTTTCTACAGAACATGGCGCCCAGTGATGCTTCTGTTGTTGAACGAAATTTCAGGAAATCGTCTTCCTGCTTCTATTTCACAAATGCTACTATGGTTTTTCGCCATGCCCTGGTCCATGTTTCTTTCATTTTTAATACCACTCTTTCCGTTATCTTAAATTATCCCTCCATGATACTGCAGCACTGTCAAGGAGACCTGTACATGTTCGGACCACGCATTTTACTGATACATCGTGTGTTAACACAAGATGTATGTACGTGAATGTAAGCGCAACAAATTGACAGACTTGTAAGCAAAAATTTCTTCCAAGACCAAGAGGCGATCCCAGTACGTCAGAACTCGAGGTCCGTAGGCAAAAATGCTGACTATGGACTACTGCGATTTTTTAAATTATTGGAAGTATGAAAGTCGCTCGCCGGCTCGGTAGTGTAGGGACAGTGTACCTGCCTCTTACCCGGAGGCCCCGGGTTCGATTCCCAGGCATGTCGGGAGATTTTTACCTGCATCTGAGGGTTGGTTCGAGGTCCATTCGGCCTACGTGATTATAATTGAGGAGCTTTCTGACGGTGACATAGCGGTCCCGATCTTGAATGCCAAAACTAATAGCGAGAGGATTAGTCGTGCTAGTCAAATAACCATCTCGTAATCTGTAGGCCTTCCGTCTGGACAGTGATCGCTTCTTAGGCCATGACCCGTTGGGGCTGATGATACCAGGGGATTTGATATAAACATGTCTTATGTCTGAGGGTCGTGTGACAAGTGTTACCTAGCAACCGTATACGCTATGTCTTATGGCTATCGGTCGTCTGAAATTAGCAGCCGGTGATGGATGGCCATGACCATTTATTATCATCTGATTTTCGCAAAAGGACATGGATTACTTGATACGGGAACTGAAAATTATTAAAAGTGAAAGCAGCTCGATTACTTCTGGGTGATTTCCGACTGAAGAGTAGCGTTAGGAAAATATTGCAAACTTTGCGGTGCGAAGACTTGGGAGCAAGTATACGACCTGCTGGACCGAGCAGTATGTGGCGAGTGGCGTGGAATGACATTAGTAGAGGAATCAGTTTGACGGAGCTTTTAAAAGTAGGAACGCTCATAATATCAAGATAGAATTCAAGAGGATAAATGCATGCGAATATTTCTAGGAGAAGGAATTTGGAACTGGGAACATTTATCAAGGGAAATGTGCGATAAATTTCAAACTTCCTTGACATCATTTGAGAGAAGAAAAGATAAACGACTGATAGGGAAATTCCCACCTGGATGACAGCCCTAGATTGATTGATTGATTGATTGATTGATTGATTGATTGATTGATTGATTGATTGATTGATTGATTGATTCTCTCACGGAAGTTAACGGACGATCAGAAACTTGCATATCTCTCTCAAAGTTACTAAACTGATTGCGGAGGACTACTTGTCTCGCTTGTTCAAAAAATCATCAATTCAGAATAATTGACAAGTTTCCGCAACGTTAACGATATTGTACGCATGGTTTAAAATTAAGTGATTTGATAGGATCTGAGAATGTTCTTGTAGAACGAAACATGTCATTTTTTTCTAACAACTGCATTTTTACAGGTATGTTATATGTGTTAGTGTTTTGGCAGACAGAGAAGCTGTGAAGTTGTATTAATTGATTGGGTGTTAATGCCACACTGTATTTTTTAAACCGGGAGGCGTATTCATCTTATCAATTGATTGACAAAACTCATTATCGAGTTGAGCCGAAAATAATGGATCATAAAATATATTGACGCATGTTGCTGTGTCATCGCCGAGAAGAAAAGGATACGTGGGCTTGGTGTGGTCATGGCCTTCTAAAGTCTAGACTTGGCAGCTTAAGTCATGGCCTGTTAAATCTTGTTTCAGTCAAGACCGCCACAACTTGTTTGGAGTATTCACCGTCATCCGTACCAGAAGGAGGTTGGGCAGAGTAGGAATGGGCCGCTTTTGGAATAATAATAATAATAATAATAATAATAATAATAATAATAATAATAATAATAATAATAATAATAATAATTTGTTCCTCCCATCCAGAGAGCTCGTTGAAATTTCTTAGTTGGCACTGGTGACTTTTTATTTCTTCCAAAACCGCTTCATCAATTCGCTATATTATTTATTGTTCTTACGAGTAGTCTGTGATCGATACAACCCCTGTGGACTACGGTTACACAAGCTACCTGCGTCTCTTTATGAGGCTTACACATTTTTCTTTACATAATAACCAAAGGTCTTTCGACCTTAAAGTACAGCCCGAGCATTTTCCTGGTGTGAAAATGGAAAACCGCGGAAAAGCAGTATTGCCGACAGTGGGATTCTAAACCACTATCCCCGGAATGCAAGCTCACAGCTGCGCGATCCTAACCGCATGGCCAATTGCTGGGTATTATTATTATTATTATTATTATTATTATTATTATTATTATTATTATTATTATTATTATTATTATTACATGATCAAATCATGCTCTTTTTCACCCGTTCTTCCGCCAACTGTGCTGTATCGTTCTGAGCAGTGGACATTACAAAAACCGAACATGGGCGACCTGCAAATACTCCAAATGCTGGGTAACCGGCGAATACTGGCGATCTCTTGGCGTGACTGGCTTCGCAACGATACTATTGGGCCGAAGTGCGGAAACCAACTAACCTCCCTCGGTCAACTCTTGTTCTTTTCCAACCTCGACGGTATTAGAGCACTCGAGGCCTCGGGAGTCTTTCATTTTCACGCCCTTCATGGCCGTTGTCCTTTGGCTGATACCTTCATTTTTGAAGTGTCATACCCGTTCCATTTGTTCCCTCTCATTAGTGTTACGTACCCGATGGTTG
The DNA here is from genome assembly GCF_040414725.1 of Anabrus simplex. Lineage (NCBI taxonomy): Eukaryota > Metazoa > Arthropoda > Insecta > Orthoptera > Tettigoniidae > Anabrus > Anabrus simplex. The sequence goes on along the minus strand of NC_090276.1, from coordinate 88,673,428 downwards.
CCTAGTTGTACTTTCTCTTAAAACAATCACCACCACCGATAATGGAAGAATTCAAGTCTTAGTGGTTAGCCGACGTGTGGCGCAGTCCAGACGGCGTCTACGGCGTCTCGTACGCCAGAAACTTAAACGTCTGAAGATTCCAAGAATGCTTCATGGGGAAACCACATCGAGGACGGGCTTATCCTTCTCGATGTCAGACATGAAACACTTTGAGGCACCTTCGTGGCTCCTGCGTACAATATTTTATTCCATTTTAATTTACTGATTTGAAATGTAAATACTTGTCGCCAGTTAAGGTACCACTTGGGCTGGCGTATTACGCACTACCTTGAAGCTCCGGTTCTTCGCACAGATTTATGAGTAAGTTAAATTAAGGTGGCCCTGTGTGTCTTACTACTCGCTCTTGTAGACAATATTTACGATCTTATCATCGGTTATGGCCTCTCGGCACTCGAGAGCACGCCGAGCTGGCCGTGATTGAAGCTGTGGTTCTCTAGATCTTGAGGTAAATTTAAACGTCAATCATAAACCCACTAAGTACGCTACACAATATTCAAAAGGTATATGATAATGGAAATGTGTTCTACAGCCCCTCTCACTGTAGAATGGCGCGCTCAATCTTCAGCTGGGCTCTTAACAAACGAAGTACTACATTAGTGAAGGTAACCACAAGACAACTGAATTTTCCGGTAAACCATTACAGTTGCATATTACATTTCTAGTAGAAAATTTAAATTCACTGCTACAGGATGCACCTTATTTTCCGATAGGACCAACTGTTTTCCCGTTGATGTAGCGGAAAATTGCCTAAATTCGGGACATACCCCTGTGAAATACCCTACTAGCTCGAAACGGTGAAATATATCAGAATTAAAAGTATCTGTTATGTCATTCCGGAGTTTAAGGCATATTCTTACTAAATTGCAACTCAATCGGTCCAGTAGTTTTTGAGCCTACCCGGAACAAACAGACAGACAACTCGACTTACCTCATTTCGATCAATTACTCCACGACTGATGGGGCCAACACACGCGATACAGCGGTTCCTGAACAATGATAAACATCAGAAAATAATACTCGAGAGGAAATTTGAACCATTCGGAGGAGCCGTTGGCTAACAGACTGAAGTCCAACCAACTACGGACGCTTTTTCAAAGAGAAGTGTGCGGAAAAGAGCTGCTGAAGCGTTAAGTGTACTGTGGAGTAAAATAGTTTTAAGTTAACGTTTGAGATCCAGCGACCCCCACAGAAACAAACTCGGCCAGTAGTTAGCTAAGGGGAAGAAGAAGAGGCAGTAGTTACTTTTAGAGAAGGCAGTATTCTGTTTTATTGTGACAGTGAGTGGCTCACACGACAGTTTAGATACTCCTTAGGCTCACATATTACCCACTTAACATTTTCTGTCTTGCTCCCTCTTTCCCCCCGGGTGGGATATGAAATACTATCTTGAGAGATAGCAAAGATTGGCAAGGCCGTGAATTGTTCGGTGAAATATTGAGAGAGAAGAATCGTAACAGAACAAGAGTCTCTCGTGACACAATATCGGATAGATATCTGGAAGGATGAAGATAAGATTAAAGAGAAAAAAACTAGGACGAGTTCCTCTCAGCTGTCAAATTAAGGAAGAAGGAGTTTTAAATAAGTTAGATTGTAGTGTATATGATTAATTCGTATGTAGAGTATTCAGCTCGAAGGCTGATTTGATCCTCAACAATTCTGGCATAGACGTCATAGGTGACCCAGCCTTACAAGGGAAACGAGGAGTGAGGTAGTTTCCCGTTGCTTTCATCAGCGAGTCGAGTCCACTCAAATGTACGAACAACCCGAACCTGTAAACACACCATTCATAACAGGAACTGACTGCATAGCATCGGTCATACGTCAGCCACCTTAATATCGTCAATGCTAAAGATGAGAGAGGGACATACAGCACTGTAAAGACCAGGTCTCGCCAGCAAAAGCAGATGATTCATTGAAATGCATAAAATGGGAAGGAGGCATTCGTTTGTATGTTTATGACGCATTGTCCTGAAAGGCTGCACTCAATGAAACCTCCACGTATGGAGTGATGCCTAGTTGCTACTGGCTTTACGTCGCACCGACATAGATATGTCTTATGGCGACGATGGGACAAGAAAGGACTAGGAATGGGAAGGAAGCGGCCATGGCCTTAATTAAGGTACAGCCCTAGCATTTGCCTGGTGTGAAAATGGGAAACCACGGAAAACCATCTTCAGAGCTGCCGACAGTGGGGTTCGAACCCACTATCTCCCAAATGAAACAAATCTGGAACGCGAGGATTATTCCAAGTATTTAGCATGTGTATTTTCCTCGGATACCAAGTGGAAGGTTCAAGCATGGCTAGTGCACTGAATTCGACTTTATTCTGCTTTCGGTCGAAGCTCACTTTTACACCGTCCGTTTTGTTGTACGGGAGCAGAAGCTGAGTGGACACTGGATAAGCAGTGATGTAAAGAGTAAAAGGGAAAAGTAACTGGAGTGACAATATTTCTCTCAAGTTATCAGTAGAATTACACTTCGCCTCCGTGGCTAAATCATTAACGTGCTGGACATTGGTCACAGGGGTCCCGGGTTCGATTCCCGGCAGGCTCGGGAATTTTAACCATCATCGGTTAATTCCGCTGACACGGGGGCTGGTACAAACAGGCGGGGACAACAGCAAGAGGGCATTCGGAATGAGCAGTTACAGGCTTTACGCATAAACTGGATCCCATAGTGCGTATAAAACGACTGTATGTCTTCAATTTATTGCATTAAAGCAAAAGTAACTCTGTGATACTGACGTTCTACGCAGTTGATTTAATGTATCTTTGTTTGACATATTTCCCTTCACACGACGCAGTCACGTCATAAAGAAGTTGACCAGGTTTAACATTTCAAAAATTAAGTTCCCGGAAGGAAATGTGCTGAGGTTTAACATTGTTCAAAATTATAGTTTATAGTTTACCGTAGAAGAAAGAGAAGTAGATGTTGAGCTTGGTGAGATATGTGTGGCGCTGTAGATATCGTGAAGGCCAGATAACGATCTCAGGTTATGAAAATCCCCGCGCATTATGTACATCATTGTACCGAGTAATTCGTTATCAGTCCAGCATTGACGTAATGTGACTGCAGTAGCCGTGATCTCGCTCCATAAAACTCGACCTTCTTGGAGATAATTGTTCCTTCTTAGGACATCGCCTTCAGCAATCCTCTTCACTTACCAAACCTAGCGTCCGTTTTTTTTAGCAGGACCTTCTTCTTTAAAAGCGACACACGGAGAGTGTGTCGTCATGGTTATCATTGTTAAGGGAGGTCCTACACCTTTGAACGTGGGGTGTATTAAACTTGTTTTCCCGTAACAATGGAAATGAATACTAAACGGAAACTTGGTACGACAAACACATTGTTCCTTAATAATTCCTCTACATATTTAGAAATCATATAAACATAAACAATTATAATTAATTATTCAAAATCGTGGTGTATCATGGCCACTATTTCGCGGTTTCGCTGATCATTTCCAAACATATGAATATTTTTTCCATAATTCTTTATTATAATTAGTAATGTTATAGCAACAATATGTACTAGAATAGGGTGAAATAGATCAAGTATAAATATTTTTTTCATGAATTTATTTTCAAGTAGTCAATATTTCATTAATTGTCATGTGAATTTTTTTAAAACTTAACCAATAAAGGTAGTTCAATAATTCTAGTACATCGTCTTTATGAAATATATACTTGAATGTAAAATTTCATCTTAATATCTTAAAAACTTTCAGTTATCAGGGAATGGTTCTGAAAAACAAACGTTGCGGGAAACGAGCTTGGGTGACAGAGCTTCACGTTTTTGTCATAACTCCGGAAGTATTGGAGATATTAACAATTATTTTCACTGTTATAAAGAGAAAAAAATTTGAAATATCGCATTTTGGGTTGGTTAAGATGCGACGTAGGAAGTCAGATTGGGAATTAAGCCTATTATATATAACATGTTTCGATTATCTCTAGGTGTATTAGCATCAAGTATGACTGTAAATAAGCTCTTTAAAAAATACATATGCAAATTTCTCGGCTTCACGAGAAACCATATAATCATGGATGCGTTTTTTGACTTAGACGAGACAGCGAGGTTCCCTCTTAGTAGCCTCTTACACTGCAACATGAGGGGAGGTAAAGTACAACATTCCCTTGCCATGTTACACTTACCAAAATCTACGTCCAACAAAATGGTCGCTGATTTAGCACATCATTTTATGACCATAAATATTTCCAAGATGCATATTGTGAGAAAAATTCAGTTGCCTTTGGTGACGTTACAATCTGTAAGAGGCGCTGCTCTGACCTAGACGAAACGCCAGTCAGACAGTGGACACGGCGCCATTTGTAGCTACTGTACAGTATTTAGAAGGCAGAGGAGGAAGATGACGAACTGTGGTTGCCTAGTTACCACGCTACGAATATTCCAGATAAGATTCCAGCGCAAAAAATATAGCCATGTTTATAAGTAAATGTGAAGTGATTTTCCGCCATCTTGATTCACAACTTGGCTATACCTTAGACACCCTCATATTTTTCGATTTGGACTGTTCCTATTTATACGTACCTGACCTTGTTGTACGTACAGCCATTGTTCCGTTTCTCTATGAAGTCTGGTTTGAAGTGAGGTGAGTTTTGACAACCGCACACCCTTTCTGACGTCATCCTCACCAGAGAAGTTAATGAGATGAAGTGAATGACGTGATGTATGATAGTAGGAAGATAGAGGGTTAAACCCGATGTCCGCACGGCTGAGGAATAAAACTAAGGCGTCTGATCAAGGCTGAACGTCTCCATCCGACGGACGAATCACCATCAACAGCTTGATACGCCCTCACTCCATATTAGAAATTGTATACCACCACCTCCCCACCTGCTGGCGAACCTTCTGATGGTGTAAAGTTTTTCGACCAACGGGACTCGAACCGGCTGACCACGGTGCCAGATCATAGAGAACCGATTGAGTTGGCCGTGTGGTTAGGGGCGCGCAGCTGTAAGCTTGCATTCGGAAGATAGTTGGTCCAAACCCCATTGTCGGCAGCCCTGAAGACGGTTTTCCGTTGTTTCCATTTTCACACCAGGCAAATCCTGAAGCTGTACATTAATTAAGGCCACAGTCGCTTCCTTCTCACTCCTAGCCCTTTCCTATCTCATCATCGCCATAAGACCTATCTGTGTCGGTGCGACGTAAAGCAACTTATACACCTTTTACCCATTGAGAAAATGAAATGTTCATAAATATCTCTCTCGGTCATGGCCATCCATCAACGGCTGCTAATTTCAGAGGACAACCAGCCATAAGGCGTAGCCTTCACGGTTGCTAGGTAACAATACCTTACATCACAGCCTGCACGGTTGCTACGTAACAATACCTTACATCACTGCCTGCATGGTTTCCAGGTAACAATACCTTACATCACTGCCTGCACGGTTGCTAGGTAACAATACCTTACATCACTGCCTGCACGGTTGCCAGGTAACAATACCTTACATCACAGACTGCACGGATGCTAGGTAACAATACCTTACATCACTGTCTGCACGGTTGCCAGGTAACAATACCTTACATCACTGCCTGCACGGTTGCCAGGTAACAATACCTTACATCACTGCCTGCACGGTTGCCAGGTAACAATACCTTACATCACTGCCTGCACGGTTGCCAGGTAACAATACCTTACATCACTGCGTGCACTGTTGCTATGGTTACACTTCCGTCATGCAAATTTCCATTGACCCCCAGTCATAAGACATATATATTTCAAAATGCATAACTGAAACAAATGAGGATGAAGGAGTACACAAAATTATAATATCGCAACCACAAAATACTATCAATGTTATCTTCGTTACGAGCATAAAGACTGCGCTTTACAGAAAAGAACGAGACTGCGTTGAGTCCCGAAGTTATAGGTTTAAATATAGACTTACGTAAAAGTAGGTGTGTCATCGTGAGTTTAGTCTCATGACATGCTCATTTTTGAGATTTCAAAACGTTCTCTGTATCGTAAATGATCAAGAGCACCAAAAATCTCTACACCGAAGGTATCACCGCTCGGCATTCAATCAAGAAGGCGGATGATGGTATTATTATTATTATTATTATTATTATTATTATTATTATTATTATTATTATTATTATTATTGTTGTACGTAGATACTGTACAGTTGGAGGAGCAGTGTATCGTGCCTTGGACAAACAGAGTTGCGTGGCGAGTTCAATTCAGGCCAATATTCTGTCTGCGGGCTCTTGTCAATACACAGTGGTTTGTCGGTGAATTCTTACTCACGCACCTCACATCCGTGTAGAGCACGAACTGATACACCACGGGGCGACTAACTGTAAATATTACCTCAACCAGCTGATTGGACACGTTCTCTTGAAAGATATGGATAGAAATTTTTAATGCAAATCAGCACAAGACTGGATCGTTTAATTTGTATTGAGTTATTACTGCTGATAAATATGTCTAGCTCTGTCCTAGACTTGTCAGCTCGTAGGTTTCTGTCCCTTGAGAGCCTCAGTTCGACGCGTGGTCGGATAGTGCGTTTTAATGATAAGAACAAGAAGAAGAAGAAGAACAAGGCCAAATTCAGACATTGCAGTACTGTAGTCAAACCTAAATGCTTATATGTAGCTGAGATAATAGTAAGCTACTCTCAGATCTGGGAAAGAAAGAAGGGAAAGAAGTTCCTTAGAAAGATCCTTGGACCCAGAAAACCAACCGCTTAAAAGCAAACCAAAAATATTATACCAAAGATTTGGAAATATCACAACCACCATCAAGAAAGGGAAATTGACTTTCTGTGGACATATTACAAAGATGGAGCGAGAAAAGCGTGCTAACAGGATATTCACTTTGAATGTAAAAACGGAAGCCTCATGGGTGAAAGAAGTCTATTGGGATCTAGAAAAGTGTAGAATCAGGACAGAAGACACAGAGAAGTCTCAGAAGAAAGGAGGCGGATTTGAAGAATGTATCCGACGAGTAAACGAGAAAGAACATAGCATTCTAGGCAGAACAAAGAAAACTAGTAACCCTGCGGATGGATGAGTACTGGGGAAAGAGAGAACCTGAGAAAATGATGGAAGTTGAGTGATTGCAACCCAGAGAAAAGCAGCTCGATTTGTTCCGGTTGATTTTCAATCAGAAAGAGTAGCGTTGCGGAAATGTTTGCAAAATTTGGTCTTAGAAGACGGGAGAAAGGAGACGAGCTGCTCGACTAAGTGGTATGTTCCGAGCTGTGTGTGGAGAGATGGCATGGAATAACATTAATAATCGAATAATCGAATAAGTTTGAGTGGTGGTTTTTGAAAGTAGGAAAGGTCGCAGTATGAAGATAAAGTTTAAATTCAAGAGAACAAATTGGGGCAAATATTCGTTTAGAGGAAGAGGAGTCAGGGACTGAAATGATTTACTAAGGGAGATGTTAAATAAATGTCCAAATTGTTTGCAGATGGGGAATCTGCCCTAAATGCAGATCGGTGGCGAGCAGAAAAATCGGAAGTCCACAAAATGTATTTGACTTATTTAAGTCGCTTTGAGACATCGAACAACAAATGTGTAAACATGTTAAGTAAATGAAGGTGGAGTAAATAAAGGGAAGTCATGTAAAGAAGCAAAAAGCTAAAGATTATTTGAGAACGTGTCGCAGAAATAGAAGCTAATCCAATAAGAGTCGTAAGAATTCGTTGCAGAAAGAGGTAGGCATGGGCCGTACAGAGAAGATTAATAGCAAACAAACAGTTTTAGAAAAAGACCCAAAGATAGCAAATCACAAAGAATGGATTATTAACATCTTTAGTTTGATTTTAATTGCATGTTATAAACAGTTCGTAGAGCTGTAGCCTATGTGATGAGTTTATTAGATTGAAAACTTGACAATGATTGGATTTCGAATGGCAACATATTTCACCAAATATCATATTCATCTAACATAACTTTCCAGGAAAAACATGGACAGCGTAAACAAAGACTTTGTACGATTCCTTCTTTCTTTCTTTCTTTCTTTCTTTCTTTCTTTCTTTCTTTCTTTCTTTCTTTCTTTCCTTCTTTCTTGGTTCATTTCTTGACATTTATTACTACCACTACTCCTAATTTTATGGCCTCAGCAAACGTGTGCAGACATTCTAATTTAACGCCATCTGGCTGCCTGCTCGTTAATTTTGACCTTCCACTTTACTCTAGGCCTATTAGGTGGCAGAGTAAAGCGAATCTCTCTTGGGTATCTATTATTATTGTTACGGGGATACCCGTGGAATGCAGAGGTGAAAGAAGGTGCGGGATGGAATGGGTCTAACTACAAGGCCGAGATACGAATTAAAATTGCATTAAAGGTTATATTTTCGAAAATAGCAAAACTTAACAATTATCACATAGAATTTGAACATTCAACAAATAACAAGAAGTCAACAAGTAATCAGGTCCAAGACCAGGAAAGCCAAGATTTAAATACAAATTAACGATCTGGGCTTCAAGCCCCACTTTTTATAATTTCTGAGCTCTCAGCTCACAACTACATATTACCAAAGGGCAGAACACCCCTAATAACATGGAGCACTTGCTCCCACCTAGCAATGTCTGCCCTCGTAGAGGCACATATCCAAATACTAGAAAGAGCTCACCCGCTCTCAATTTTTCAAGCTTATAAAGGTAATATCAGACTTTTACACATGATTGCCATCAAGGCACAACTTACAATGAAACAGGGGTATCTTGTACCCAATCTACTGGGCCTTAGCCGACAAGAAAAGGTTAAGTAAATGGCCCGCAACACCAAGTAGAATGGAGGCGTGTACTTGCACTCCTACGTGAAAGCTTGTTAAAACCTAAGAGGCTCTAGGCCGATGAAACAGGGGCTATTCCCAAACTATGGAGGTGACTCGCATTAAAAAAAATTAAGACATTACAGAAAGGAAGAAAACCAGTTACAAAACGTAGTAACCTCAAACTAGTATGAAGGGGAGCTCGAGAGGGTAAAGCACTCTCTATCCCCGAATTACAGTTAAAGATATTTGAAGTTTTACAAAACGATGGGAGATTACATGTTTATTACATAGCAAAGGTTTCGGACCTTCCCCGCGGATTAAACTGCTGAGCTAGCAAGAAATAAAGATGTTAAGTGGCCATTACCTTGTTGAAAAGCTGCTGCCGGATGAAAGAGACGCTACCCGCCTCCTGCTACACTTCCATACACTATGTTGGATGTTGTTCGAGTGGCCGAGAGACAAGAAAATCAGCAGTTTTTATACCCTCGCAGAAGATTCGAGACCTTTCATGAATAATCTTGAAAATACACTCAAAGTCGAAGAAGAAATACATGATTGGTCAAAAATTAATTACAGAAATTCTGGATTGGCTCAATTCAAAACTGGCGGAAAGGAAAGATTAATATTGCCAACCAACCAATGAAAGAACGAAATTTAGTAAGGAGAAAACTTATGAATACAACATTTCTTCAAAAAGGTCCTTAACTTCGCACCAGGGTGCATGATCATAGTTTTTTTGTAGAGACATCTATCAGAGAATGTCCACACTTCTTGTTCAATAGAAAACAAAACAATTTGAACTCCACACAGTACTGAAAACTTCGTAATCACAAAATTTACGGTAGTGACATCTTCTGATAAAACGTATGAGTTGATACAGTTTTTAAAGTTCAGAGTTTCTCCTGTAGACGAGTTCCAATTGGCACAATATTTAAACTTGCGGCGTAGAGGTGTACCTCCCGGTACAATTATTATTATTATTATTATTATTATTATTATTATTGTTGTTGTTGTTGTATCGTTATGCCCATTAATGGAACGCGTTTGAACTAGTTCATTGGCTTGATGACTTTCGCTTTCCTATTCTTCGAAAATCTCTTCATGAACTCACTGTGTGGCCTCTGACCACTTTGTACCAGACCTGCTGCTAGTTATCGCTACAAATGTGTTTTTATTTACTCAGGTCCTGAAGAGTTAGCGATTCCTCATGATGTCTTCCCTCATGTTCAATTCATTTAAGTTCCCTCTTTTTCCCCCTGCCAATTTATTCTCCAGTTTTTGAAATTTATTACATTGAGGGCCAATTGTATAAACATCATTGACTGCAGATCAGTTTTAATCTAAGTTCAGAAAATGATCTGAGATAAGACCGGTGTCGTGTTGTATAAAACTGATCTAAGATCAACTAATCGAAGTTCAATTTTGATCCCAGTTCATATGTGAGCGGTTGCCAACAGCGCAGAAACAGCTGAGTATCGCGAGTCGCGTTGAGCTGTGTGAATCTGTTTTCCTTCGCATTCGGTATGCCGAGCGAAAGAAAGAAAAAAAATGTCTCAAATGAAGCAGAAAAAGGGCCGTGCTCCTATTTTGTCCAAGGAGGACAAGGATGACCTAGTTTAAATCGTACCGGGTGAGTTGGCTGTTCGGTTAGGGGCGCGCAGATGTTTGCTTGCAACCGGGAGATAGTGAGTTCGAGCCCCTCTGTCGGCAATCCAGAAGATTAGTTTTCCGTGGTTTCTCCACTTTCACACCAGGCAAATGCTGGGGCTGTACCTTAAGGCCAAAGCCGCTTCCTTCCCACTCCTAGGCCTTTCCTATCCCATCATCGCCATAAGACCTATCTGTGTCGATGCGACGTAAAGCAAATTGTAAAATTAAAAAGTGTAAAAGATTTTAGTTTCGTTTGCCGCCGGTGTTTCTTCTGTGTCGCTGTTTTTGTCTCTGGGAACCCCACACATGTGTGTGGTTCTGTTGTGGATCCCTTGGTCTGTGATGTTCACTTGCAGATCCTTCTTGGTTTTAACTAACTATTTGTCGTAAGAGTTGCCTTCCCTGTTGGGTTTGTTAAAATGGTGGTTTTTTTTATATACAGGGTGAAGCGAAATTCGCGCACTCGGGCGTCGCAGCGCGACTCCTCACATGCCAGCAATAAAAAAATGTCTCTCACAAAAGTTCGTCCTGCGAGTATATCCGGCAGAAAAAGGATGTTCAAGAGTGGCTATCTGGCAACACTGTAACCACGTGTAGGGCAACTAACTCTGTCAGCACATACCAGTCGTGCTGTACAGTTGATGCAGTGGATAGAGTTATGGGTTAGCATGCAGGTGGTCGAGGGTCGATCCTGGTTTGAGGCGTATGTTTTTTTGTTTTGTAAATGTAGTCCAGGTGGTATGGTATCTGGCATGTTAATAGTCAACAGCGAATAAATTCACGCCCACAACGTAAAAAGGGCGTCTTTCAAATCTGACAATTGAAAACTATTGTTCGTCCATTTCTAGGATCGTAGTATGTACGTAAGAATGGTTTCTAGAGGACTCGCTGCAATCACTGTTAACGATTAAGATGCCGGATACAATACCACCTGGACTACACTTACGAAATAAAAAGCATACGCCTCAACCCAGGATCGACCCCACGACCACCTGCATGCTAACCCATAACTCTATCCACTGCATCAACTGTACAGCACGACTGGTATGTGCTGACAGAGTTAGTTGCCCTACACGTGGTTACAGTGTTGCCAGATTGCCACTTTTCAACGTCGTTTTTCTGCCGGATATACTCACAGGACGAAATTTTGTGACAGACATTTTTTATTGCTGGCATGTGAGGAGTCGCGCTGCGACGCCCGAGTGCGCGAATTTCGCTTCACCCTGTATTTGCTTTACGTCGTACCGACACAGACAGGTCTTCTGGCGACGATGCGATAGGAAAGGCTTGGGAATGGGAAGGAAGCGGCCGTGGCCTTAATTAAAGTACAGCCCAGCATTTTCCTGGTGTGAAAATGGGAAACCAGGAAAATTATCTTCAGGGCTGCCGACAGTGGGATTCGAACCCACTATTTCCCGAATGCAAGGTCACAGCTGCGCGCCCCTAACCAGTGGATTATTATTATTATTATTATTATTATTATTATTATTATTTACCGTAAATATTGTGATGCTTTTTTCATTATTTTGTAAGTTCCATTTGAACTAATATTTGCACCTACTGTAAGAAACCAGAGAAAATTGTAGCTTCTACTTAAGTCTGAGTCTCATGGTCGGCTGTGGCACTGTGGAAGATGAGTGATCATGACTAGGCCCCGTATGTTTACGCAATAACTAATTCGGTTATTACGAAGTATCGTCTAGCCTGCTCTTCCGTAATGTAGCGAGATGGACGAACCCCTATTGTTCGTGCAAACCCCATAGCCTAACTGTTGTGCAGGGTAGTGTATACTTCAGTAATTTTTTATTGTAACCTGTTATGTCTGCTCTGTGTCTGGATGTTATGGGCTACGCCAGCTCGATTATCGGGCGCGCTGTCGTGACCAAGCGGGATGTCGAGATCAAATGTAGACATTAAGGAAATCAGGTGGTTTTTGTAACAAGGGAGTGGGAGTTAATAGGATCTTGTCGTGTTCCCACATGTTGCTCCTTCACTTTCTGGTGATTTACGTAACTTCTTCTTGTGCGCACGCGATGTGTGGATAGGAAGCTTCAAGGTTTCTCCCGCCACATCCACATGAAACTTAGTATTCAATTTCTTATTTGAAAAGGAAAATAATCACCACCACCTTGTACCGAGCCGTATTCTTTGGATCTAACTCTCAGGACGTGCATTTGTACACAACCTACTATCCCGAAACTCGTTAACTGCCTTGCAGAACTTCAAGGACTCCAATAGGCAGAATGCGTGTACTGACTTCTAATATTCTCAAAAAGCTTCCGCTGTGGATCAGTCGTCGAATCTCAGGTCACGGATGTGAACACACCAGAGGTCGTCGGATTTCTGGCCATTCGGCACTCCGTGTTGAGCGGTCTCAGCCACTTGCACACAGTAGCTGTGGCTATGGGATTGTTTTTAATATATTCCACTGGCTCTCTTTCCTACAAGGGGAGCTGTGATTACCTCAGTGGCTGAACTGCCGGCAGGTTTGAGGTTCGAATCCTGCTCTATCTCGGGTTGAAATTTCTATCTTAAAATTCATGAGTCGTCAGGAAGGACATGGATCCGTCCCCACTGATTTGCATTTAGCGCAGTTACGCAACTGGCATATTCCCTATCTGTTGTTAACATAGTCTTTTCTTAAGTAATATCGAAGAAGCTTGGAGTATATCGAACACTTTCCTTGGTAATTTATTCCAATCCCTAACTCCAATTCCTATAAACGAATATTTGAATGCCAGCTTTATCTTCATATTATGATCATTCCTACTTTTCAAAACACCCTCAAACTTATTCATCAGCTAATGTCATTCTACACTGACAGCTCGGAACGTGCCACAGTCGACCATCTTTTCTCCTTACTCCCAAGTCTCCACAACCCAGAGTTTGCAACATTTTCGTAACATTACTCCTTTGTCGGAAATCACCCAGAACAAATCGAGCTGCTTTTCTTTGGATGTTTTCCAGTTCTTGAATCAAGAAATCGCCGTGAGGGTCCCATGCACAGGAACCCAGTGGCGAATACTCAAAACTCAAATGAGAACGATGGGAATTTAAAGCTCCTTATAATGTAAGCATCTGACACTTTGTTCCATTTGCAAAACTTGAATCCATTTGCAAAACTTGAAAGCAGTGAGAAAAAACGTCGCACGTATTTTTGATTGTAAGGCGTCGGAGACTGATCTGCGACTCGACTCTTGCGGGTTGCTGCTGCGGGGGCAGGGTGGATAAGTGTGCAAGGCTTCGCTCCGTCAGATCGCCACCGCTAACCAACAACCAAGCGCTCCTCATCGTATATACATCTGACTTAATAATACAGATAACAGAGTGCTGGTATTTCACCCCCATTTACTTCTACATCCTTGTAGCAAGACACTACAAGACTGCTGTTATAGGGGCAATAGTTTTCTTTTATAGGTAGATCTACTAAAATGAATGTCCGGCTCGGTCACAGGGGTCCCTGGTTCGATTTCCGACAGGGTCGGGAATTTTAACCATCATTGGTTAATTTCGCTGGTATGGGGGCTGGGTGTATGTGTCGTCTTCATAATCATTTCGTCCCCATCACGACGCGCAGGTCGCCTGCGGGGGTCAAATCAAAACACCTGTACCTGGCGAGCCGAACATGTCCTCGGACATTCCTGGCACTAAAAGCCATACGCCATTTCATGTTTACTAAAATGAAATGCAATCTTTTAGATGTAGTGTTCTCTTTGGTTGGTTGCAATCTAACCCGTGATCATGGGTCCCTCACCACCACTGATCTCCCGAGGAAGCTAATAAACCAGTGAACGATGATAATAATAATAATAATGTCCGACTCATTGGCTGGATGATCAGCGTTGAGGCCTTCGGTTCAGAGGGTCCCGAGTTCTATTGCCGACCGGAGTCGGGGATTTTAATCGCGTCTGATTAATTCTTCTGGCTCGGGGATTGGGTGTTTGTGTTTGTCTCAGCACTTTCCTCTCCGTATTCAGACAACGCACTACACTACCAAGCACCACAGAAACACGCAATAATAATTACATCCCTCCGTATAGAGTTGGCGTCAGGAAGGGCATCCGGCTGTAAAACATGGCCAAATCCACATATGTGTGACACAGTTCGTACCGGCGACCCTACATATGTGGGAAAAGCGGAATAATAATAATAATAATAATAATAATAATAATAATAATAATAATAATAATAATAATAATAATAATACATGCCATTTGTATCGGCTTGGCGGTGACGTAATGAGAGTGAAATGAATGGCGAAGACGTCATAACATCCAGTCCCCTAGCCAGTACAGGGAGGTTGATCCTGAGAATTGAACCGGGGCCATCGGACCGAAGGCAAGCATTTATCCAGTTAGCCGCAAATTCGGACTTTTGCTAAACCTTGGACTACTACGTATCTCCACTGGTCTGATCAGGTGTTGAGTATTGGCGGTGGCAGAGACCTGGGCAGTACCTTGTGAAGCAGCCTTCACAACACAGCAGGCTATTGGCTGCAGCTCAAAACGTTGAAGGTTTGACGTTCACTAAACCAACCATCGAAACGGGGTAACCTAAGTCTACTGGTAGCCCACGTCTTGATCTCAGCATACGCCACTGTTGGAACCATAGTCTAGTTGGGGACTTATCACAGACGTATATGCCCTCTCCTTTACTTCTTTACTACAGCCCCTAAATACCCTCATAACCATTGTGCAGAGATCTGTAAACTTTATTTACAATCCCATTTATGTGATACCTACAGTGATCATTCCCATGGGAAACTTTCACCCCATTAACACAATAATTAAAGTGAGACAACTTTTTTTCTCTTTCTGAAACTTATAACCTGAGTGTTCGTCCAGTTTAACATCACACCATTGCCGAGATATTTTCGTAGTCTCTCTCAGTCTTGCATCCTATTTATTACCAGCCAAATTCAAAATAAGACCGGATGGCTCCAACGACCCCAGAAATAACGCTCAGCTATCAACTATCCTTCAAGGACGCTTAGCTACGATAATTGTAACGTTGAAAACATCAATTCTTAGCAAAGTAGGTGTCACCGTTGTACGAAAAACGTAAAATTAAGCAGTTTACTCAATTGTGCTTGAAGTTGAAGGGCTAAAGGGCCCGGAAAGGTTGAAATTGCGAATCTTGGAGAGCTCTATCGAAGAAAAAAATCGAAAATCACTTCCGGCCTGAATGCGGTTCCGGAAAAACAGCCCAAAATCTCTTGTGTTTTTACTTGTTTTCATTTTTACTCAGATCCTTGACAAACTAACTTATTTACATAATTCTTCCTATAATGTGTTCCTTGCTTCAATACCGAATGAGACTCTGCGTTAACTGACATTAGCGTTTGTACTGCTAATCTAATCCACCGGATAACGATTAAGAAAAGAATGGTAAATTTTAGGAATAAGTAAATAATATATTCTCATATTTTATTTACCTGAAGTTCGTAGTTCATATCCCTAGGACGTTTTCAACATTGACTTGCTTGCCTGATCTGTGACCCCAGGCCTGCTACCATGCAGAACCCTCCGAAATATGAAGGGCCACGAAGGGGCGTGAAACTGAAGGATTCCCCAGGCCTCGTAAATCTAACACCGTCGGGGTCGGAAAAGAACATGAGTTGACCGAGAGAAGTCGGACAGGAGAGATTACACAAGTAGACTCAGCCAGGCGAACTCAGGCTGGTTCAGTCGCGATAGCGTGGATCTGTTCTACCAACACCACCCACGGGGGTCGGACGAGGCGGGGCCCAGTGTTTGTCGTGTTGAACCATGAGCACAGTAGTGAACTTTGTACCTGGAGTGCAGATCAAGTGCACTTTAAACTGCTCGGGGCCGAGTTCTGACGAAGATTAACGCTCACTGCAGTTAACGAGAAGCAGGAGCCTCTGAATAAGTTAGCGTCTGTAACAATAGCACGGCGCTAGCTTCCGGCGGGAACACAGCGCCTTTGTGTGCTAACGTCAACAATTAGGTCGGCCTCGCGCTGGCTCTCTGCAATCTGGAAAAGAGAGCATTTGAATAGCTTATTGACTGGGGTTATGACCGAATTTGCTCAGGGTAGGTTATTCCAGTGAAGTTGAACTTGTAGGATTCCGGGAAGATTCAGGAGTTAGATGGACTGTATCACGATTGACCTGTCTACGCCATTTGAGAGGGTAGATCATGGGAGACTACTGCCAAAAATGAGTGCAGTTGGACTAGACAAAAGAGTTACTGAATTTCTAGAAAACAGAACTCAGAGAATTAGACTAGGCGAACCTTTATCTGACACTGTAATAATTAAGAGGGAAGTTCTTCAAGGGTACATTATTGGACCTTTATTTTCTTGTATAGACTATATCAATGAGTAAAGATAGGCTTTTCGCCAATGATGTTACGCTGTATAGAGCAATACAGTAGTTAAAAGCTTGTGAGCAACTGCAAAAACACCTCGACAATCTTGTGAGATGGGCAGCAGGCAATGGTATGATAATAAATTGGCTTAAAAGTCAGGTTGTGAGTTTCAGTAATACGAAAAGCCCTTTCACTTTAAATTACTGTGTTTATGGGTTGAAATCACTGTAAGTACCTAGTTGTTAATTTAAGGAAAGGTAAGTGGCTTTAATCCAGTATTCATTTATTTATTATTTATTTACGTTAAGGAAAGATCTTCATTACGGTAATCATATAAACATGGTTATGAGCGTATTTATGGATTGTAGTAAGAATGTAAAGGAGAGAGTATATAAGTCTGTGGTAAGACCGCAACTAGAGTATGGTTCCATTGTATCGGAACCTCACCAGGATTACTTGATTCAAGAGCTGGAAACAGATCCAAAGAAAAACAGTTCGATTTGTTCTGGGTGATTTCCGACAAAATAGTAGCGCTAGAAAAAAAATGTGGGGTACGCAGACGAAGAATACACCCACGGTGTTCCCTGCCTGTCGTAAGAGGCGACTAAGAGGGGCGACCAAGGGATGATCAAATTAGAACCATGAGAATACTTGTAATTAGTACCATCACGCAGGGAACACCATGGGTCGCATTTACTTGCGCGTACTACCACTATGTTAGGTACGCCATAGGTTTGTGATTAGTAGCGACAGTCTATGATCAGGATGAGGGTCTTACAGTACCTGTGATTCGTACCCCTATATGAGCAACACCATGGTTCTGCCTTGCCTATGCTCACTTCTCACTATGTGAGGAATACCACGGGATAGTTCGGTTCCCTGTGGTTAGTACACTTATGTGAGGAACGCCATAGGTTTGTGTTACATGTGCGCATTACACTACCTGTGAATAGTACCATAATATGTGGAATACCGCGAGTCTACGCTACTTTTGATTAGTACCGCCCAATGAGAAATAGCATGGTTCTACTGTCGTAGCGATAAATAACATTATGAGGGGCCGATGACCTCGATGTTAGGCCCCTTTGAACAACAAGCGTCGTCATCATCATCATTATCATCATCAGAAAAATGTTGCAGAGTTTGCGCTCGAAGACTTGGGAGAAAGGAGAGGAGCTGCTCGACTAAGTGGTATGTTCGAGGCTGTCAGTGGAGATATGGCATGGAATGACATTAGTAGACGAAGAAGTTTGAGGGGTGTTTTTAAAACTAGGAAAGATCACAATATGAAGATAAAGTTGGAATTCAAGAGAACAAATTGGAGCAAATATTCGTTTGTAGGAAGGGGCGTTAGTGATTGGAATAACTTACCAAGGTAGATGTTCAATAAATTTCCATATTCATTCCAATTATTTAAGAAAAGACTACGAAAACAACAAGATCCTCTGTGGCTCAGGTGGCAGCGCGTCGGCCTCTCACCGCTGGGTTCTGTGGTTCAAATCCCGGTCTCTCCATGTGAGATGTGTGCTGGACAAAGCGAAGGCAGGACAGGTTTTTCTCCGGGTCCTCTGGTTTTTTTCTGTCATATTTCATTCCAGCAACACACTCCTATATCATCTCATTTCATCTGTCAGTGATTAATCATTGCCCCAGAGGAGTGCGACAGGCTTCGGCAGCCGGCACAATTCCTGTCCTCGCCGCTAGATGGGGGCTTCATTTATTTCATTCCTGCCCCTGTCGAATGACTGGAAACAGGCTGTGGATTTTCAGTAAGTAAACAACAGATAGGAAATCTGCCACCTGGGCGACAACCCTAAACGTACATCAGCGCTAAATGGAAGCGCAGAGATAAGGAACATTACCCATGCGTCTGTGGATGGTTACGTATGTCAGGGCGAAATGTAGTATCGTCGATAACTGTTGCGTGGGGAAGCGAAGTGGCATGATTTGCCCAGCCTAGGTGGTTGCTCAGTTATGGAGTTGCTCATCTAGTGCGGACCTCCTTTCATCCATACCACTTCTATGCATGTTGGGCCAAAGATTTGCCTTTCTTGTTTTATTAAACATTTGCATGCCTCCAATGATCAGATTTTCTGATCTTATAATGCTTCAGCCTTAATTACAGTGTTATAGTGTTTTAATTTACCGCCTGACTCATTGGCTCAATGGTCAGCATTGAGGCCTTCGCTTCAGGAGGTCCCGGATTCGATTCCCGGCCGGATCGGGGATTTTAATCGCGTCTGATTAATTCTTCTGAGCCGGTGACTGGGTGTTTGTGTTTGTCCCAACACTCTCGTCTTCATGTTCAGCCAACACGCTACAGTACCAACCACCACAGAAACACGCGATGGTGATTACATCCCTTTATATAGGGTTGGCGTCAGAAAGGGCGTCCTGCCGTAAAACATGGCCAAATTCACATTGCGACACAGTTCGCACTCGCGACCCCACACGTGTGGGAAAAGTGCTTTAATTTACCGTTTCCGGATATTGATTTTTTGTAATTTAGAATGTACAGATTGTCTCTTCGGTTGCTTCACGATTAAATCCCCGTGGTTGGATGATTTTCCCTAAGTATTTGAAAATATTTACCTGAGGGATTTTAGCAAACAGAGTTCCCAGATGTTGATTGTCTAAGTATCGAGGAGATCCTTCCATATGTCTGGTTTCCTCATATGAGATTTGGAGTTCAGTTTTAGAGCAATTACATGAATTTATTCTTGCCTACTATTGGATAGAATTACCAGGTCTGTGAAGGCCAAGCATTTCATATGAGATTTTCCTTAACTATCTTGTCAATATTAATCCCTTTTGCTTCCTTTCCCCAGATTGAACAATAATGGAGATAACACGTCTCCTTGTCTGACGGTGGAAGCAACCGGAGAATAGATATAATCGCAATTGACCGAGAAAAGGACTTCGCATATATATACGTAGGTAAATAAAAAAGTAAGTTACACTTCCAAGTTATGACCATTTATGAAAGCACCTACACATAGGCAACACACAAGCTAAGTTCCTAGTCCCCAAGAGATTGTAAACATTTCTCGGAACGGTCAACCATCTTTTCCATTCCGGATCCGTCGAAATCCCCACCAGCTGCTTTCACCTCCTCGTCGTTTCGGAATCGTCGTCCACCGAGAACCTTTTTCAGCTTACCGAACATGGCGCTAAGTCTGGACTGTATGGAGGATGTTGCCACACCTCCCACTTCAATCGCTGCAGCAGTTCGGACGTTTGGCGGGCCGTGTGAGGTGTTGGGTTATCGTGCAATAAAATCACACCGGCGCTCAATTTTCCCCGCCGCTTTTCTTTAATTGCCTTACGCAACCGGTTCAGCGTTTGGCAATACGTAGCCGAGTTGACTGTCGTGTCCTCCATGACAAACACCACTGTCACCATTACCGTTCCTGCTCAAGGTTGGACCTCAGCCTTCTTTCGTGGTAGTGATGTGGTGTACATCCATTCGATGGTGGACCCACGTTTCATACCCTGTGATATGATTCGCCGCAGAAAGTCGTTGCCCTCCACAGAATACGGTTGCAAAAATACCAGTGACGATTGAAAACGTTGTCCCTTGTGAACATCGGTGAGGAGACGTGGGATCCACCTTTGACACAGTTTACGAAATCCAGGGTGCTGGTACACAAAGGAGAACACACTGTCATACGAAATGCTAAGCAGTGTTATACGCCGATTCTCCCTAATGATTCCATCCACACAGTCAGCATTTGCAATGGTACTAGACATTGCGCGCCTGCCTTCGCGATATCCGTCCGTGAGTCCGGCGTCAAATTGCTCGATGATAAATTGCAAGATCACCGTATAGAGCAGTGATTTCACGACGAATGTCCATGTAATTGAGCCGTTTATCCCATAGAAATCTGATCGTTGCCCTCACCTCCAATTTGGAGTGAATATACAGCTGACGCGCCATTCAGCCTAATGACGGGATACCACACCAACCTTCCCATCGGACGTTTCCGCAGTTGCTGTAGCTTGGCCACGGTCACGACACACAGCGTGCTCTTGCGGCGAGCTAGTGTAACTTACTTTTTGATTCGCCCTCGTATATTAGATGTAAAGTCGACTCCAGTCAGCCACCAGAGGTAGACCCGGAGAAGCGAGCCATGTATGAAGCAACCATCGGCTACTTTAAAGAATAATACAATATATCCTGTATAAGAGTTATAGGGCTTTCCGTCGGAGCAAGAGGAACCATATCAAATTCTTAGTTGAGTTTTTGAAAGGTCTGGGCATTCCCAAGAATCTGTACTGTGATTTGGCCGTCTTGGCCATTAAAGGCTCTGTACAAATTGTCAGAAGTCACCTTTATAGTGCTGCATACGGGAAGGATTAACTCCAGAAAGCTCTCCATGGTTAAATGTTATGTTATACTTTGTCAGATTTAATGAGCCTATTATTATTTCTCCGTTAGGGTCTTGTATGGATCGCGTGACTCTTTCAATGCTTCATCCCTTGTTGGTCTTTTTTTCCTCCAATTCTCCTTCATCTGCTCACTATGTCTCCGTTTCCTCTCCTCGGTCCGTTATCAGCCTGTTTTCTTTCCCTCCCGACCTTGGAATCCTTCCCTTTTTTTAACACTTTCTTTCCAAATATATATATATATCTGTTGCTTCTTCTTCCCTTTCTTCACTTCATGAATCCAGATTGTTGTTGACTTCTTGTTCTAAAGATATTTGAGGATCTGTTATGTTTCTATGTTCCGGCATGTTTCATCATTACTTCTTGATTTCCCGAGTTCTCTAGTTCTTAGCGGACCGAGTATTTTCCGTATACACTTTCTTTCCAGCACGTGTAATTTATTCAGCTTGTAACTCAATACTACTCGCATTCCGGGTTGACTACTGTTGTATTTTGAGGTTTTTAGATAAACACATTTTGTTGTAATTATTATTATTATTATTATTATTATTATTATTATTATTATTATTATTATTATTATTATTATTATTACATCGTTATGCCCTCCTCAGGAGCACGGTTGAACTTGCTTAGCTCATGTGTTGGCCTTCTTTTCCTCCGAAAATCTCTTCATCTTCTCGCTGAGTTTCTTCCTTCATTCTTCTGTCCAAGTTATAATAGCTCCGGTGTTGGGTTTGTCTTCAAAGTGGTGATTGTCGATTTCGGTTCTGAAGTTACATCTGTCCTGTACAATGTCTTCTGAGATGTTGATTTCCTGGAGATCTGTTTCAATTTCACGAAGCCAGCTGTTCTTGGTTTTAGACGAAAGGACCAGGTTGAGAATTCTTTTAGTTGGCCTGTTAGTGTTCATTCTGATAATGTGTCTATAAAATTTCAATCGTCTTTTCCGAAAAATGTCAGAATTTTTTTCAGAATGACATATCTCCTGGGATGATTTTTTCTCCATATTCCATTTATACAAACTGGGACAAAAAATTTTCGTAAAACTTTCCTTTGTTGTTTCTCAGTGTCTTTGGTGTCCGCCTCTGTAGCGTAACGGTTAGTGTGATTAGCTGCCGTCCTCGGGGGCCCGGGTTCGATTCCCGGTACTGCCATAAATTTAAGAATGGCAGGAGGGCTGGTATGTGATTGAAATGGTACATGCAGCTCACCTCCAATGGGGGTGTGCCTGAAAAGAGCTGCACCACCTCGGGATGAGGACACGAGTTTACTTTTAGTGTCTTTGGTTAAAGATCCACCACCAATGATTAATGTTTCTGAGGCATATAACGCTTCAGGTTTGATCACTTTATTATTATTATTATTATTATTATTATTATTATTATTATTATTATTATTATTATTATTATTATTATTATTTGTTCAAATTATCTGTCATTTTTATCGACTGTATTTAGGAACTGCGGAACTGTGTGATGGTGCGGATTACCTCTGATATATTTGTCTCCTCGCAGTCAGCTGTCTGCGCTTCAAGGAGAGGGAGAGCCCTCATTACGTTGCCATGGTTACGTGACGTCATTGCAGTTTGACACCTTGTGTGGATGCGCCGTGATGCGTCATGCAGCACAACCAGCTGATAACGACTCCAATATTTCTGCTTCGTTTCAAACACAATTTTGCTATTTGTTTTACGTCGCACCGACACAGATAGGTCTTATGGCGACGATGGGACAGGAAAGGGCTAGGACTGGGAAGGAAGCGGCCGTGGCCTTAATTAAGGTACAGTCGCGGCATTTGCCTGGTGTGAAAATGGGAAACCACAGAAAACCATCTTCAGGGCTGCCGACAGTGGGGTTCGAACCCACTATCTCCCGAATACTGGATACTGGCCGCACTTAAGCGACTGCAGCTATCGAGCTCGGTTTTCAAACACAAGAAAAACGATATTGAGAGAAGAAATGTTACAAACTGTCTTCGTGAAAACATCACACGTAGAAAACTACGCATGGACGTTTTTTTAAGTTATTTTACTATCAGACTTGAGTCACTCCTTTCTGGAGGAACTTAGTTTTCTCAAACATTAACACAAGGACTTTATTTTTATTAATATTGCATAACGATTTAGTCTCTTTATAATGACTATTTATTTATTTATTTATTTATTTATTTATTTATTTATTTATTTATTTATTTATTTATTTATTTATTTATTTATTCATTTATTTATTTATTCCACGCGAATGGGTATCTTAAGACCACGTGGAATGGACATGTTGAGTTGCCCTCTTTGCTCAATAGCTCTTCATGTTCATCAATCGTCGTCATTTCTGTTCCTCCCACCAAGTACGTCTTGTTGGTTTCTTCTCGTCTTCCTCAAATCCCCCTGTGTGAACAATTTTCGTAAATACAATGATATCTTGCATATTTGGTGATCCTAATTTAGTGAGGTCTTTCTCTATTTGCTTGTGCAATTTCGATCTCGTACGTTTGATTTCCAGAAGTCTGTGTATTATTTATTTATTTATTTATTTATTTATTTATTTATTTATTTATTATCACCCATCGAGTGGGTACGTTGCTTGGGTCACGTAGTTAAGAGTTTACATTCGGGAGATAGTGTGTTCGAACCCCACTCTTGGCAGCCCTGAAGATGGTTTTCCGTGGTTTCCTATTTTCACACTAAGCAAATGTCAGCCACGCCCGCTTCCTTCTCACTCCTAGCCCCTTCCTATCCCATCGTCGCCATAAGACCTATCTCTATCGGTGCGACGTAAAGCAAATTGCATATTTTCACGTCTTTAAGGCTGAGCTACATACGGTACGTTAATAATGATCTTATTGTCTTTACGTCTCACTAACGACTTTTGACGGTTTTCGTTGACTAGGTGCCGGAATTTAGTCCCCTAGGAGTTCTTTTAGGTGTCAGTAAATTTACCGACTCGAGGCTGACGTGTTTGACCACCTTCAAATACCTCCGGCCTGAGCCAGGATCGAACCTTCCAAGTTGGGGTCGAAAGGCCAGCCAGCACTCTACCGTCTGAGCCACTCACCCCGATATAGACGATACGTTGCTAATTCACACGGAGTTGCTTCCAGATTAGAGAGATTATTCCAGAAAACAATATTTTCTATTTGCGATGTGATCTGGCCTAGTTTTACGTATCTCCTTTGTGATACCAACATGTGATTAGACAAGATGGTGCTTATTGGGGGGAGGGGGAGGTGAAACATCATCCACCGCTCGGCTCTGAATGAAACTCGGAACCTGAGGGACGTGTGTTAGGCAAAACACCAAATAGGTCACCCAAGATCTGTTACATACAGACCACCGAGTAAGTTGGGCGCGCAGCTGTGAGCTTGCATTCGGGAGATAGTGGGTTCGAACCCCACTGTTGGCAGTCCTGAAGATGGTTTTCCGTAGTTTCCCATTTTCAATCCAGGCAAATGCTGGGCTGTACCTTTATTAATGCCACGGCCGATTCCTTCCCACTCCTAGCCCTTCCTATCCCATCGTCGCCATAAGACATCTGTGTCGGTGTGACGTAAAGCACACACAGCCGTGGAGTGTAGTACTTCTACCGCAATTAAACCCATAACCATGGACGTCACCACTCTACCAATAAAGTGGCGTATGGCTTTTAGTGTCGGGAGTGTACGAGGACATATTCGGCTCGCCAGGTGCAGGTAGGCGACCTACGTACCGTGATCAGAATGAAATGATGATGAAGAAGACACGAACACCCAACCCGCGTGTGAGTGATGATTAGAATTCCCGACGCTGCCGGGAATCGAAGCCGCAACCCCTGTGACCAAAGGCCAGCACGCTAACCATTTAGCCACGGAGCCGGACACTTGATCATTGATCTTCATCGACTGCTTACCGTATTCGTTATCGCTATGCTCGTCCTCAGAACATCGCCCGAATTTCACTCTGAAATGCGTAACAGACCTGAGAAAGAATCTGCATAATCGTGTGTATTACTTCGGGCGCTCATGTAAGTGGTTTGTAAACTTCCACGGGACCTTCGTGTCGATCGCCGCAGCTTGAACGACAAGCGCCTGCATTACTGCATTAGACTACCCGCAGTGTGCAAGTGTCGTGTGGTCAGGCGCCCTGCACGGCATGTGGGCACTTCGTCTATCACACCCTTCTCGTAAATAAATAAATAAATAAATAAATAAATAAATAAATAAATAACGACCGTAATATTTGGAATAATTATTTTACAGTGATGTTATGCGTGTTGATATCGGTGTCGGTTTGCTGGTACTGTTACGACCAGGCAGCTACATACATCTTCATTATAGACCGTTATGCTTTTCTATGTTCAGTCTCCAAGCCTTCACAACTCTCTATTTGTAACTAGTGTTGTTGCCTCATTTAGTTCTCTACCTCTTATCTTTAAAACATTAAAAACACGTCATCCTAGCCTCCCTCTTCTTCTGTTACCATCCGTAAGAGTCCATTATTCTCTTAGGTAACCTATCCTCCTCCAGTCTCCTCACATGACCCCACCACCGAAGCTGGTTTATGCGTACAGCTTCATCCATCGTGTTCATTCCTAACTTAGCCTTTATCTCATTCCGAGTACGCTCCTGCCATTGTTCCCATCTCGCTCGTTTCATGTCTGTTACTTCTAACTTTAGAACAAGATATCCTGAGTCCACCCAGCTTTCGCTCGCGTAAAGCAAAGTTGGTCTGAAAACAGACCGGTGTAGAGATAGTTTCGTCCGAGAGGTACAGCATACTGGAGATCGCAAATGCGTTAGGTTTATTGCACCTTAATTCAATCTCACTTACTATATTACCAACCTGGGAAGAAATACATCCTAAATACATGTTCCAGGTTGGTATCGCCAATCTGACATGCTATTCTCTTGGATCTTACCTACTAATTTTTATACCACACTCATTGCACCTATTTTCAAGTACCAAGATACTAGGCTGCAGAATCTGCCAACCCTACACTGCATAGTGTAGCGTTATCGCTACATAATATTCTTCTTCTTATAGTTCAGTAATATGCTAAAAGATGGCATAATATCTTTGAAATCTGTACTTCCAGAAATTATGCTACAGTGGGCTAAGGGCAATGATTTTCTCCATCTATGTGCTATGTTATCTTAGCCTGAGGCAGTTGGACATGTGTCATGGCGGCTGTACATGCATGAGTAGCATTGAAATATAATTCTAGGTGATTTGCTGACTACTGAAGTTGAACAAAAATACTACACTATCCACAATATACTTAACTTTTAGCATACATGTCTGATATTGTTTAATTTACAACATTTGTTACTGAAAAGTCATGAAATATGAGTGTAACATTTTTGCTACATCATGCAGCTAAGGCATTTATTTTCAGATGCATGTTTGAAGGTTACGGGCAGCAATGACTTGAAGTACTTATTGATGGTGTTATGTTTAATGATTATTTCATTAATGCTGCAAGAATTAAGTCCAAATAATAATAATAATAATAATAATAATAATAATAATAATAATAATAATAATAATAATAATAATAATGAGTTTTCTCAATACGGATTTGTTTACCTTTATCAATTATATTCGTAATTCCTTTTGACATATATCTGGGGATCATCTGAAAATATGCGTGACGGAAGTTAGCTTGACAAAAGTGTAACCTAAGCAACTCTGCAGGCTGTAATGTAAGGTATGGATGGATGGCCAAGCAATGTTATTCAGCAACCATGCAATCTATGTTTTATGACTGGTGGTCATCTGAAATTAGCAGCCGTTGATGGATGGCCATGACCGAGCAGCACTGCGTTTGAAAAAGAATGCAGATTGTTTCAAAGGCTATCACATCAGTTGAACTGCGGATATGACCTACCCATTTGAGCAAGCTATTATTTTCCAATTCCTTCGATGTAATACATCTCTTTTAATTGTTTAAAAATAATTTGATAAGTTTTTTATGTTATAAGTAATAAACAATAATTCTGCTCATATACTGTACTGGGCAACATTTGTAAATAAGTAGCCTTCAACAAATGATGTAGTGTTTTTTCACATTCCTGAATGTTTTCCTTTTTGCTCACCAGTATGATCAAATACATCAAAAATATGTTGTCAGTGTGATGTTACATATCTAATCTCCCTCTAATAATATTGTCACGTCGGAGTTGTGGGTGTAAGTAAATTCATGCAGTGCAGGGTTAAGACCAAGTCGTCGCCATAGGCCAAACTGTTTACCACATTTCCGCCTACCTGAATCCCTCCCTGCCGCTTAATAACTTACCTAACATCTTCATTTGAGGCCATTTACACTGCCTCCGTGTCAATTTCGTCGTTCTCCTTCTCTCTACCACATGGCAGAGAAACTGAACCTCTGCGCTGTTCCATGACGTATTCCCGATACAGACGTAACATCGTCGCACAACTTCGACGGTGGAATGTTCCGTCTCTCTTGCCCCATTCTGAAGACGCCTTGCCACGACCAGCACAGGCGGTGTTCACGCTCTCAAATCACATCTGATACAAGACATCATGGCACGATAGTGTCCTGTGACTTATGGGAGTTCACTGTATTTATTTCCAGTTCAGTCTATACTCCGGAGTGATAACCACCACCGTTCCGATATTAAATTAAGACTTTTTAACAGTAGGACTCTCGTATAAAGGCGCATAACGCCTTGGGTAACTTGTAGCCGGCGTAGTTACAAGTACGGTCGGCCTTCAAGTGGCCGCGGCTGGTCCGTGGTGCGACGTGCATACAACCCTCTCCATTCGGGAGACAGAGAGGGGCTGGTGTCAGCCACCACCTGTCCTGAGAATGGTGTTCCATTCTCCTGCACTAAGGCGAATGCCGCTAGAACAGGCCACGGCCTTTAACATTCTCATCTAGACCACACTTCCTACTAGCTAAATTAGTAATGATTTATATTGTATTGCATTACAATAATTAGATTAAATACAAATTAAATTAATATTTCTTTCTTTCTTTCTTTCTTTCTTTCTTTCTTAATATGTTTACTCTCCAGGCTTGGTTTTTCCCTCGCACTCAGCGAGCGATCCCACTTCTACCATCTCTAACGATTAAGAGCGAGAGATTTGGGGTTATGGGATAAAACTGGGGATGAGAACCAGGACCTCGCTCAGGCGGCCTCACCTGCTATGTTGAAGAGGGGCCTTGTGGGGGTGGGAATGGGAATAGTGGAAGGGAAATACAAGGAACAGGGGAGTAAGTGGCCTTGCCTTAAGTTACGTGCCATCTCGGCATTTGTCTGGAGTAGTGGGAAACCGGGGAAAACCACTTCGAGGATAGCTGAGGAGGGAATCGAACTCCCTCCCCCCCCCCCCCCCCCTCTACTCAGTTGACCACCAAGACTGAGTGGACTCCGTTCCAGCCCTCGGACCACTTTTCAAATTTTCGTGGCAGAGCCGGAAATCGAACCAGGGCCTTCGTGGGTGGCAGCTAATGACACTAACCACTACACCACAGAGCCGGGCACATAAAATTAATAATACAAAAATTATGAGTGATGAAATTAAATTAAGTTGAAATAAATTAAAGTAAACAGTAAACTAATACCCTACATGTAAAAAAGAGAGAGTGCATAACATTTGAAAAATAAAACGATTAAGAATTTTAAATTAATCTCCACCAGAGCATGCATGACAATAGAATGGTTGTGAGTAGCAGCATCAAGTTGCATGAAATATCTCCAAAGTGCTTATTTGAAAGACAAGTAGCGTCCCACTCACGGCAGGCAATTAGTTCCCATTCCAACCAATTATTGCCTCTTCAATAATAACGTGAATGTCTACTGGCCTAGTTCCGTACAGGATCGCGGATGACGTGACATGAAAATTGTACGGCATGTTTTACTACCAGATGCCATTCCTGTCGCCAGCGTGTGTTGAGAAGATAATGAAGTGAATGATATTGAATGAATTGTGTAAGGAGCTGGAACGAATCAGCTCTGGCCTATGAAGAGGAATTGTCCAAGATTTTGCCTGAGAGTGAAAATGGGAAACCACAGGACAACGGACAGTGGGGTTCGAACACACTCACTCCTGAATGCAGTGATGGTGATTATTGTTTTAAGAGGAAGTACATCTAGGCAACCATCCTCTATATAACACTAATCAGAAGGGAGAAAATGGAAGGGATCCGACACTTCGAAAAAATGAAGGTGTCAGCCAAAGAAAGACAAGCGCCACGAAAGGTGTGAAAATGAAAGGCTTCCTAGGCGTCGGGAACCTAATAGCGTCGGGGTCGGAAAAGAACAAGAGTTGACCAAGGGAGGTCGGATAGGATAGATAAAAGTGAGGAGTCTGGCACAATGAAGTGGAAGCAGTGCCAGGACTCAGCTAAGGGTCGCATGGCCAAGGACCCACTCTCCGAAGTTAAGAGCCCCTCCGGCCGCTTTTAATCGCCTTGTACGATAGATATGGCATAGCAGCCCCCCACTCACAGGGGGCTCCTAGCATGTTTATCTTCCTGCTAACGGATGTAACGGACACCAGAGTGACGGAACTCCTAGACAGAGGTCCTTGTTGGTACCAACACGAAACTGGCCTATTTTAGGACCATCGAACCCCTTAACTTAGGCTGAGCCACACAGGAGAGACTGTCTAGGTCTTACAAACCTGATATCGGCGCGGTTGGAAGAGGACAGAAATCAGAGAGTGGGGGAATGTCAGTGGTCACAAGTTGGAGATTACAGCCACTGGTGAGTTGAATTGCCAGGACAGGGTGGAAAGCGCCTATTTCCTATGAACAGGTGATGCGCGACTCAGCTCGAGGCCCGCAGTACGAGCGGGGGAGTGTTGTCTGAACAGGATGTAGCCACTTGCGCTCCCTCCCGTCTCTCTTAATTTGGAACCCTCTCACATTTGTGATGTTTCTTCAGCAGCTTCCGGTGTTCACTTGTCAACATACTATGAGGAAGGTCATCTGTACGGCCTCGGATTTCCATGGGAATATGCTGTACCGCAATCTGAGTCGGAGATATAACGCAGAAGATATTAGGTAGCGTCCAAAAATTGTTTAGAAAACACTTCTTATTTTTCCCTATTAATACGTGGAATAAAATGAATGAATTGGCATGAATATGTCTTACAGCTGCGGGTAATCCGAAAATTTCTGTAACGAAATATATGACGGAAGTGTTGCCTAGCAACCGTGCAGGCTATGTCTTATGGCTAATTTTCATCTGAAATTAGCAGCCGTTGATGGATGGCCATGACGAGAGACATATTTATGGTCACTGGATTTTCCTGTAGGAAAAGTTGACACCTTTTTCCACTTCACGTGAAAAATAAAGTAGCTTCATAAATAAGTAAACAAGGGCGCGCATGGAGAAATTGATGTGCACTGATATGCATTACCAACTTTGTTCCAGCGTTACACGAATGCAATGATGCCGGCATGAAAGGAATGTACGTCCAGTCCCTACAGCCACATCATGATGGCATGCTGAATGGCCTTGTCGTCGTTCAATCTCTACCACCCACGTGCTTCTTCGACGGTCTGAAAAAATGAAAATCACTGGGAGCCAGGTCGGAAGTTTACACTAGCTTTCGGAGGGAAATTATCACTCATTAAAGTTGTAAATGTTTATATGGATCGCCCTTATTTCTTGTTGAAACATTTAGAAATATTTTAAAACATGAGTGATAAACCGGTGACTTATTGGACGTCCTGTGCTGAAGACTGCTATACCATCTACTGTCTGAGACTAGACATTGTAATTAGTGTGCACATTTCTAGTGACTTTTGCAAAACATTCACTATTTCATCCTGCACTGCACTACTGAACATTAAACTACATTTTAGAACTCTGAAAATTTACTTCTTTGTTTCGTTTAGGCTGCTGTGGAACACATTATCTCATTTCGGGTTTTGATCCACACACTGTACTCTATCGTTCTCTCTTTCTGCACCTTGAGGTCCACCAGTTGCAACGTCAGGTTCAGGCATTCAGCTAGTATAAGGCTTCCAGGCGGATGGCTGTCTGGTAGTGATAGAGATCGTCTTCTTGAAGGTTCATCTCGTTGATCCCCGATACCAGTACATTTTTTCTGCCAGGTATTTAAATCACTTAATTTGTGGATCCTGTCCTCATCCACGGTCATCAATGTGCGTGCTCTTTCGATGTCGGTCATGTACTGTCATATTCTTCACAGGAGATCCGTAAGACTGCATTACTTTGCGCTAGGTAGTCTAGTTGTGTGCCTCCTGTAATGACTTTGATAGAAGTGAATACTAGTTTTTGTAAGGTTCGCGGACACATCACAAGAGTCACTCACGAGAAATGTGCGGCTGGGAGAGTACTTGGAGCCGCGCCGGCTGTTCTAGCTCGTTAACACCTCTCACCCCTCCCTCCCGCCCCGTCTTGTGCAGTTTCACAATTACTGTAATGAATTTCTCCAAGAGCACGAAACTTAACCAATGTAAATGAAATTATAGGCTAATTCACACTTCACATGTTTGCGTCGGATTAGGTCCGCAAAAGTAGCATTTTTCTTTTTTCATGTATTTACTTCTTTAGTTAAGTGTATCTTTTTCTTTCTTTCTTTCTTTCTTTCTTTCTTTCTTTGTGTTTGTATTGTGTTTGTATGTTTATTTATGTCTTTCTTACTTTGTGTGTTTGTTTTTGTGTATTTGTTTTCTGTGTTTATTAATTTGTGTATTTTGTTTGTTTTCAGTTCCTTTGTATTTGTTTTTATGTTTGTTTGTCTGTTTCTGTGTTCAGCACGTTTTGTGTTTGTTTATGTGTGTGTTTGTGTCGACATGGCGGGAAAAGGGTTGAACAGAATTCCTGGAAACTGTGTTAATAAAGTTGGGGAATACTGGATTGTGTACTAGTCTATACACAGTAGCATAGGAATATTAAGAGGGTCAAGACAGGAAATGTTCTGTTCTCTGTGATTTTGCCGCTAGTGGAAGAATAACGTAGATACTCTCACAAAGATTGAGATATCTAGAAATATTAGTTGTGTCGAGCAAGAAGTGTGATAGACACTGTAATGTCTAGGATTTTTGTGTGTTAGAGCAATAATAATAATAATAATAATAATAATAATAATAATAATAATAATAATAATAATAATAATAATAATAATTAATAATAATAATAATAGAGATGTTCTCACATCCACAGTTTCATAGTTAACTCCGTCAACTGCGATGCTGAAATACAGTTCAGTCGCAGTGTTGACGAAGTAACTGGTGATGGTCATCAGCACTGTTGGTCAGGAACATAGTGAAGAGGAAAGGAAACGCCAGGGATTGATAACTCGAGCAATTGAGAGGGAGGCTGTGTCTCATACGAGCCAGCCTCACTTGATCTCGTGATGCTGCTACGACAGGAGAAACACTCTTGGATGTGACTGACGTCTCTAGAGTTCAAAGGTAGCCAGACAGAAGGGGGCAAGTGTCATCTAGACGCTGTACTGTTCTGTCGGAGAGTTGCATAAACGTCAGGGGTTCAGATCGCTAATATTTATGCAAACCTCACTACAGAACCGTTGTGCGGGTATATGACTCTTGCCCCCTGGTTAAATACGTTTGCATTCTAACCTATACGTGCTTGTAATTCCCATCTCTAGTGATAACACGGCAATTTTCAGACGAAAAACTTTACTGATTAAGGGATTTTCCCGTTACGAGCAGGAATCTTTCAATCTGTTGTACATTTTCTCTAAATAATAATAATAATAATAATAATAATAATAATAATAACATACATATATACATACATTACCATTATAGACTGTTATGCCTTTCAGCGTTCAGTCTGCAAGCCTCTGTGAGTTTACTAAACGTCGCCACAATCCTCGATTTGCAACTAATGTTGTGGCCTCATTTAGTTCTATACCTCTTATCTTTAAATCGTTAGAAACCGAGTCTAACCATCGTCGTCTTGGTCTCTCTCTACTTCTCTTACCCTCCATAGCAGAGTCCATTATTCTCTTAGATAACCTATCCTCCTCCATTCGCCTCACATGACCCCACCACCGAAACCGATTTATGCGTACAGCTTCATCTATCGAGTTCATTCCTAAATTAGCCTTTATCTCCTCATTCCGAGAACCCTCCTGCCATTGTTCCTATCTGTTTGTACCAGCAATCATTCTTGCTACTTTCATGTCTGTTACTTCTAACTTATGAATAAGATATCCTGAGTCCATCCAGCTTTCGCTCCCGTAAAGCAAAGTTGGTCTGAAAACAGACCGATGTAAAGATAGTTTCGTCTGGGAGCTGACTTCCTTCTTACAGAATACTGCTGATCGCAACTGCGAGCTCACTGCATTAGCTTTACTACACCTTGATTCAATCTCGCTTACTATATTACCATCCTGGGAGAACACACAACCTAAATACTTGAAAGTATCGACCTGTTCTAGCTTTGTATCACCAATCTGACATTCAATTCTGTTGAATTTCTTACCTACTGACATAAGTTCGGTCTTCGAAAGGCTAATTTTCATACCATAGGCCCTACTCATTGCACCTATTTTCAAGTTCCAAGATGTTAGACTGCAGGCTTTCGGCACAGTCTGCCATTAAGACAAAGTTGTCAGCATAGGCCAGACTGCTTACTACATTTCCACCTAACTGAATCCCTCCCTGCCATTTTATACCTTTCAGCAGATGATCCATGTAAACTACGAACAGCAAAGGTGAAAGATTACAGCCTTGTCTAACCCCTGTAAGTACCCTGAACCAAGAACTCATTCTACCATCAATTCTCACTGAAACCCAATTGTCAACATAAATGCCTTTGGTTGATTTTAATAATCTACCTTTAATTCCATAGTCCCCCAGTATGGCGAATATCTTTTCCCTCGGTACCCTGTCATATGCTTTCTCTAGATCTACGAAACATAAACACAACTGCCTATTCCTCTCGTAGCATTTTTCAATTACCTGGCGCATACTGAAAATCTGATCCTGACAGCCTCTCTGTGGTCTGAAACCACACTGGTTTTCATCCAACTTCCTCTCAATGACTGAATGCACCCTCCCTTCCAGGATGCCAGTGAATACTTTGCCTGGTATACTAATCAATGAGATACCTCGCGATAGTTGTTGCAATCCTTCCTGTCCCCTTGCTTATAGATAGGTGCAATTACTGCTTTTGTCCAATCTGAAGGTACCTTACCAACACTCCACGCTAATTTTACTACTTTATGAAGCCATTTCATCCCTGCCTTCCCACTATACTTCACCATTTCCGGTCTAATTTCGTCCATACCTGCTGCTTTGATTCCTCCATACAAAATCTACTCCTGTTGCCAGATCATTTCAGGTTTAATTCCCATGTGTTAGAGTTCGAAGTCTTAGGACAGTTCATAGATTAGTTAATACAATGCACGATGGTGGAGCTGATCCATTCTCTTCTCAGTTGAAACGTTGCTTCACTCACGTGGGACGCAAATTCTCAAAACAGCCGATATTGGGATTCCGATAAAGCTAATCTGCTCCAAGAGGAACCATTAGGGGTGTGCCGGAAATTGCTCGCGTATTGCTGCGGTTCTAATGCGATATTTTGAATGACGGAGTTTTCTTCCCGTACGTCGTACCGGCACCGGGGGAAGAGAACACCTTCAGGGCTGCTGATTGTTGTGATAACACGAGTGTAGGTGATCCACACACGCGTAGCGCGCTGTCCGGGTCACGGCGGGGTGGTGGGGAGCTGCCGGAGTCAACGCTCGCTCCACCAGGGGTGTACACTCAGCTGGTCCCGGGGTCGCTCTTTGACCCTGACAGGAAACGCTGAGTAGCTCGGTGCTAGAGCGCAACTTGGCAGGTTCGGTGCTCAAACACGTCAGCCTCGTGTCGGTAGATTTACTGGCACTTTAAAGAACTCCTGCGGGTTAAAATTCCGGCACCTCGGCGTCTCCTAAAACCGTAATTGTCAATTCTAATACCAGAAATACAATATTATTTAGACCTTCTGTATTCGCCCAGGATGGTGAAATTGAACCGAGGTGCAGCAAAGCTAACGGCGCGAGCTCGCTGTTGTGATCAGCGGTATTCTGTAACACAGACATGAGTTCAGTGACGGAACTATGTTAACGTTTGCCTGTTCTCAGAGCGACTTTGCTGTAAGGGAGTGAAAGCTGGGTGGACTCAGAATATACTGTTCATAAGGGCGAGGGTTAGGGCGTAAGTTATGCCTATGTTTTTTTTTCTTTTTCGCGCCAGTATGGGATCCACCAGACAAATAGAAATGTACAGATGTGAATGGGGAGCGTACGGTGCTGTTGAAAGTATCAATATGTTTGCCAGGTGTAGGGTATGAAGCGAGAAAGCCGTCAGCCATGGAATTCTTGTGTTACATAATGTTTGGCATCGAAGTAGTCCTCTATATTGTCCACAACACGTTGCCAACGATGCTGGAAAAGTCACATACCAGTTCCCTCACCATATATTGAATGTTGCAATGGTTCTTTTACTTTGGGCATGAGGTCAAAATGGCATGGAGACATGTCCGGCGAGCATGGCGGCTTCTCCAGTACTTACCTCGTCACATCCATTCTGCTACTGCAGTCCCATCGCCTGTGTGTGGTACCTGTACACCGCACCGCCATCTCGTGCTGTGTCCGCGTACTACCTTCTAGGACATATGAATACTGTATGGTAGCGCCGTGAAGAACGTAGTTCCCGTGAATTATGTTTCAACCCTCGAACCAACTAACAGCTAATAATAATAATAATAATAATAATAATAATAATAATAATAATAATAATAATCGTATGGCTTCAGCTACTATGTGCAGACATTTTTAATTTGACGCCATCTGGCTGTCTGCTCGTCAATTTCGACGTTCCGTTTTACTCTAGGCCCACTAGATGGCAGACAGAGTAAAGCGGATTTCTCTTGGGCGTGTGTGGCTGAGATTTTGATTAATTTTATCCGGTAAACACCAGATGATTCACCAGAGATGTTTTACATGACGACAAGGTACGACATGGAGTGTCGAATGGACTTTCTACCTCCCTTCAAAAATCCAACCACCTCTGCCAGATTTGAACCCGCTATCTTGAGACACGGAGGCCGACACTCTATCACTGATCCACAGAGACAGCTATATAAGTCGTTAAATTAATTGTGCATACGAGAAATAGTGGGTTCGAGCCCCACTGTTGGCAATCCTGAAAATGGTTTTCCGTCGTTTCTCATTTTCACACCAAGCAAATGCTGGGGCTGTACCTTAATTAAGGCCACTGCCGCTTCCTTCCCACTCCTAGCCGTTTCCTATCCCATCGTCGCAACGTAAAGCAACGTGTAAATATATATTTTTGGATATAATTATATCGGGTGCAGAAGATACCCCTTCCAAATTTATTTATTGTATGTGTGTAAAGTAGCGTTGAAGCCTTCAAGTTGAAGATAAGGCATCTTGTTAATTTCATTCTCCCGGTAACTAAAATTGCGACCAAGTGCTTGTGTTGGCAATAGGCATGCTTATTTATTCCTGTCTTTACTGTTCTTATTAGTTCATTTGAAGGTTTCGTTCGAGGTTTTGGAACAAATACTTCTCCATTATTTCTTTTTCTGAGACGTTATAAATTTGATCAATAATTTTCTTAGAAAAGGAATTTTCATAAAAATGGATGTAGATTAAAGGAAATATTTATACTAGTTCCTCCATTTCTAAATTCGCTTCAATTGATACTTCAGTAAAAATAACGGTCTTTTACAATAGCACAGCTAAATATGCACTGTCTGTATTTGCAACTTTGAAAGCTTTTCTTACAAATTTAGAATTGTCTGGCACCACCAATAGAATAATCACTGTGTCGTACGGTAAGTAAATAAATAGGTACACTATCCAAATGGGCATAAGAGAAGCAATCTTGGCTCTCCGAAAAACTTTAGAAAAGAGGTTAGAGATGAGTAGAAGCACCTATATAGCGTTTGTAGATATTGAAAAGAACAACAATAAATAAGTTTTGAAAGGGATAACAAAGAATATCAGTGAAGGTTAACTAAGATACAACCGGGGAGAAAAAGGCTTCCAAGACACATGCGCATGGGTATAACACTGCGATAATACGAGCTGGCCAATCAGAATGCACTCTCGAAAAGTATAGCCTTGTTGACACGCAGGATCTGTAGCGCCCATCAGCTCGATACAACTGGAGCTGGGATTCCTCGGACGATTCCACACGCCGCCACTGCTCCATGGTCCATTGCCGATGTTCGCGGGCCCATGCACGTCGTTGAGCTCTGCGTCGAGGTGTGAGCAAAGGGCCACGAGCTGGTGAAGCCTGTGCGGTGCAGGTGCCTCCTTACAGTCCTAGTAGAAATGGGTTCGGGACTCTCAACATTCAACTGAGTGGTGACCTGACTGACAGTCCGTTGAACGCCCAGTATGGTTCTGCGGAGGCGACGTTATGTCCGTTCGTCAAACACCTGTGGTCTTCCCGTGTGACGGTTTACGCGGGTGGTAACTTTCTCTCGGCGATATTAAAGATCCACCCTCGACACTGTTGACCCCGAATTCGCGTGTAATCTCCGCAATGCTATGACCCATGCGCCCTACGTTGATGATCATTCCACGTTCAGAGTGGGTTAACTCGCGACGTGTTGCCATCTTCACGACAGACTGCTCAGCTACGCCTCAGGGGCCACACCCATCACCCCTTCCCGTACCTTTTGCCCACTCAGTGCATGTCGCGCGCGGCCGCCCTGCTTTAAGCGCGGATACAATCTCATATGAAATCTTACCTTATAAAAGCTGCTGGAAGTGTCGTCCTTCCTGTGTTATAGACAATGTATCTGGTAACCACATTCTGGCTGATGCGAGTGAGTTCTTCCACTGTAATGTTTCTGATTTCATTCGTAATATTTTATTTCAGTTCCTCCAATTTGTGAGGGTTTGTACGATACTCTTTTTGCTTCATTGTCCCCCACAAAGCAAAATCGCACTTGCTAGATCTGCAGAACGAGGGGCAAGTAGGCCAACACTGATATTACTCCTTCTGCAAACACTTCCGAGAGTGTAAGAAGGGAATCTTCTGCTGCATCAGGAGGCTCTGAATCTTGTTGAAACCACCCACGCGATTTTTCTTCTTCCGTTAACTGATGGAGGGACGGTGTCAACATGTCATTTTGTTACCCCTCTGTATTTAGTGTCATTTCGAAAAGAATAGGCCCAGTTATCCGTCTTGCACTAACAGGACACCAAACTATCATTATGAGGGACTTTATAAACACCATTAGGGTTTTCTGCACACTAATAGCGAGAGTTATGACTGCTCACACGACCATTAAGATGAAACCAGGCCTCATCCCAAAAGAACACATTCTGCGGTTCGAAAAAACGACCATTCAATGATGCAAGATACCACTCACACTATCTCAATCTTGTGGCTGGATCAGCAGGTTTTAACCAATGGGCCCATGTACGGTTTGATGTGTGTAGAGAAGAAACCGAAACCTCTACTTGTGCTAATTTTGTGAGTGATTTATTGGATGACAGTTTAAGATTCGCACCAGTGTCATCCAGCTTTTGCTCTGTTAAAACTGTTCGTGTGCGCGCATCTCTTTTATTGACCACTGAAGCAGTAGCCTCAAATGAATCTGTGCCCGTGAAGGTGGCACTTCACCAGGAAATTGTTGAACAAATGCATCGCGTCCCCGTCGAGCTGACTCGTACTTAAAATAACGTGTACATACGAAAATACGGTGTTGTAATGATAATTGGCTCACCATGTTAACAGCTGACGACTGATACTTGCGAGGTCAAGAACTATGCGCGTTCCTCCAATACTGCAGCTTACGTATCGGAGAGTAAAAGCACCGCTTGGACGGTCTTAGTTTATACGGGGGACGTGCTTACCGAGACCGAAAGAAAGTCCAAAACAGAGGATAGAAATTTAGAATAAAAAGAATTAGTCACCAGAAGACAAAGTGAATAAGGGAAACGAGGGTACACTGTCGTGCGTCCCCACAAGGGGTTTACACCATGTCCGTAGACAGCCTACATAATACAAACTTTTTTTTGCTATTGACTTTACGTCACACCGACACAGACAGGTCTTATGGCGACGATAGGACTGGAAAGGAAGCGGCCGTGGACTTAATTAAGGTACAGCACCAGCATTTGCCTGGTGTGAAAATGGGAAACCACGGAAAACCATCTTCAGGGCTGCCGACAGTGGGGCTCGAACCCACTATCTCTTGAATTCTGGATACTGGCCGCACTTAAGCGACTGCATCTATCGAGCTCGGTAAATACAAACTTAGAACCCTAGCTTCAAATTAAAGGTAATCGCAGCACGCCCTGACTGTTACATGCTAGAGAGCAACACAGTCTTGTCCGTTGTCTCCCACGAGGAGACCTCACTCTATGCTTCACTCTCCAGATCATGATGGTCATATTGAGTTCAAACTTGCTGTATATAAAGGGACGGCCTGGGTGCTGAATGGTAGACAATGACGTAAACAGGCAGTAAGCTGATGGTTGATAATGATATCATAAGGCATTAAGTTGATTGATAATGCCAGTAGTGGCAACTAAGAAACAAGACATTCGCCCAGTATGGAGTAGAGTTAGCTCATCTCTGTGAAATTTCACCACTTTCGGGCGTTAATGGGTTTACATGCAACTAGGGAGAGGCCGTACTACCGTTACAGTTATTATTATTATTATTATTATTATTATTATTATTATTATTATTATTATTATTATTATTATTATTATTATTATTATTATTGGGGAAGTATCGAGAACACACTTCCTATAAGAACACGAGGGTTAGGTCAACGCAGTTCAAGAGAACACACCTTGCGTTGCTAGGAGATGGCTCATATCGATCAGCCTGAAGCGCGACCCTGCTGCAGGACCGGGAAGAGGGGGCCAAGACCACAGTCTTCTTCAACTTGTTATGAAAGGATATTGATACAGGGGGCCAAGACCACAGTCTTCTATAACTTGTTATGAAAGGATACTGATACAGGGGGCCAAGACCACAATCCTCTGACCTGTTATGAAAGGATACTGATACAGGGGGCCAAGACCACAGTCTCCTATAACTTGTTATGAAAGGATACTGATACAGGGGGCCAAGACCACAGTCTTCTATAACTTGTTATGAAAGGATACTGATACAGGGGGCCAAGACCACAGTCTTCTATAACTTGTTATGAAAGGATACTGATACAGGGGGCCAAGACCACAGTCTTCTATAACTTGTTATGAAAGGATACTGATACAGGGGGCCAAGACCACAGTCTTCTATAACTTGTTATGAAAGGATACTGATACAGGGGGCCAAGACCACAGTCTTCTATAACTTGTTATGAAAGGATACTGATACAGGGGGCCAAGACCACAGTCTTCTATAACTTGTTATGAAAGGATACTGATACAGGGGGCCAAGACCACAGTCTTCTATAACTTGTTATGAAAGGATACTGATACAGGGGGCCAAGACCACAATCCTCTGACCTGTTATGAAAGGATACTGATACAGGGGGCCAAGACCACAGTCTTCTATAACTTGTTATGAAAGGATACTGATACAGGGGGCCAAGACCACAGTCTTCTATAATCTGTTATGAAAGGATACTGATACAGGGGGCCAAGACCACAGTCTTCTATAATCTGTTATGAAAGGATACTGATACAGGGGGCCAAGACCACAGTCTTCTATAATCTGTTATGAAAGGATACTGATACAGGGGGCCAAGACCACAGTCTTCTATAATCTGTTATGAAAGGATACTGATACAGGGGGCCAAGACCACAATCCTCTGACCTGTTATGAAAGCATACTGATACAGGGGGCCAAGACCACAATCCTCTGACCTGTTATGAAAGCATACTGATACAGGGGGCCAAGACCACAATCCTCTGACCTGTTATGAAAGGATACTGATACAGGGGGCCAAGACCACAGTCTTCTATAACTTGTTATGAAAGGATACTGATACAGGGGACCAAGACCACAGTCTTCTATAACTTGTTATGAAAGGATACTGATACAGGGGGCCAAGACCACAGTCTTCTATGACTTGCTATGAAAGGATACTGATACAGTCAACTAGTCACTTATGATCTTGGTACACAGAGAAGAGAACAAGCCCCATCCCCACTTTATCTAGAGACGTACTGCGTCATTGTATTCCTGTAAATAATTGGACTATCTGTGTCCTCGTCTGTGCTACCAATGATATTTCTGAAGACTGTTGGAGGTCTTACTGTTTTAAGTGCAATCTGGGCACCGTCCTCTATTAACCCTAATCAGAGGGAAAGAAGGAAGAGATCCAGCCTTTCGATAAATGAAAGTATCCCCCAGAGAAGTGGGAGGATCTCCAAGGCCATGAAAGCGAAACACTCTCTAGGTATTGTTTAGCGACACGGTAAAACTACACCTGTTCCGACCGTGCTCACTGAGTGAGCACCTTTCACGCCGGTCCTTACAAGAGTTTGACCTAACGAGTGCTTCACCTCTACACCTTACACTATAATACCTGAACCAACCGCAAGACTGGCAGACTGAATTAGCTGCCAGGCTACAAGCCTGGCAGTCAGACATATATTCCTTTCTAGAAACATCATTCAGCCCACTAACTTGAGCACAACTCACTCCACCATCACCAACACTTCAATCCACCCCCAACCCACTCCGTTATCACTCTCCACGCTACTCCCCTACCTCACCGGACTCATCCCCCCCTCCACCCCTCATCCAGTTACCCCAAGAAGATGATGACAGCGATAGTACCGAGGAGGAAGAAGAAACAGAAGCAAACTCTGAGGATAACAACTACTCTGATGATGTCGGCTACACAGCTCCACTTCTCTGTATACGTGGGAACACAATTTTCCCAGTCTCTCCGAAATGCAAGGTGCTTATCTTCAACCTGAGAGATCCAGACCCGGTTCCAATGACCAGAAAAACCACCATCAGCACCCCCATGCCTCTCTTCGCCGAACACATCGCTGTTATTGAGGAGTCCCATAACAATCTTCTGCTTGTAACTCGTTACCGCAATAACTCTATCCACAACATTCTGGAAGCGCTTGAGTACACAAACATCCCAACCCCTATAATCGTAAACCCTTTGAACAACGACATCAACCAGCAAATCATCCTTCCAGCTAAAACCGCTAACCAATCAACTCAAACTGAAACCCTCTCCACCCCCACATCTCAAATCCAGCCATCAACAGTAGAAGCAGCGTCTCAAACGACTATTCCCAGCGTCAACAAGGATAATCAACACACCAAGAAAACTGTAAAAGAGGAAAACTGAAGACGAAAATAACCCAAACCGACCCACCCCACCCTACTGCAAGTACCACCACACAAACCACTCCATCCACCCAACAGCAAGAATCCAAAACAACTCCAGATACCCAGGACATATCTCATCAAACCTATCCCGCAGCCTCCGACATTCACACCCAAAGCATACCCGTCCCTCCCCCCACATAGAACCAACAAATCAACCCAATCAATCACACCACTACCCAGCCACTGGGCACAAAAAACACAGTCCCAGCATACCCACCAGTACCAAAACACCCCTTCTTCCCACACCACATTTCAAAACCAAACTTCAATCTCGCCCACCTCATCCCTCTTTAACCATACTCTGCTATAACTGTCTGAAAGTCAATCATCATGCCGCCAGGTGCGAAAACAAGACCAGATGCAACAGCGAATGTAAAGTGCCACGTGACCAAGCGAGCTGCGCAAATTGCCACGGCAATCACGCAGCATCGTTCCCCGGTTGGCTCTACTTGCTATCCCCACCCCTCTCACCAAACAACAACCTACTCCTCCTTATTCTCAATTTACAACAACACCAAATCCAGTCGAATTCAGGGCCCCCTCGGTGGATTGAGTAGCCGAGATCCTGAAGAACCTAAACAGCACCGCCCCGCCCACCCCCCACCTCCACCTAATCCCAGGCAAGAACACAAGACCAACCAAGTTACAGTCCTCACTTCCTTAACTGAACTCAGCCTTCTAAAGGAATGCTAACACCTATAAGACGAAGCACCGGTAATCGGAGACGAGGCGGTGCACTCGATATACACACCAACACCGCACACTTATACTAAATGTCAACATTCAGTTCACCAAGTGTAAGTCAGTGCTAATACGACGTCCCATTACAAACTTCCAAACGCAAAAATTGGGCGTCGTCAGTTCCTAGATGGATGACCACCAGGAGTACCACAGCCGACACACTCGTAATTGCTGTGTCAGTCTGACACTGAATGGGGCATACGACCTGGTCACATACACACGAACGTATACCAATACACGTTAATATGTATTACACACATACACAGAAAAACTGAAACATTAATAACACACAACTGTCAAAAGCAACACTGGGCATGGTCTTCCACTGGATGGATGAACACCAGCCACACACAACTGCCTAAAGTCAGTTAACAAGTATAACACACACATAAATACACACAACTGATTTACACGCACTACAGGCCGACAGAGGAGACACCGATATCGGCACGTCACAAACCACCTATCTCCTCGGAGATGGGTGGAACATACAGATCATCCGGGAAGGTCAACTCATGTTGTCTTCCGATGAGCCACGAACCTAGTACGCTGGTATAGTAGGGGGAGTTGTGATACTCCCTCGTGGCGCGTCCCAGGTGGCGGATAGGGGGTTCCTAACCGGCTTGCCAGCGGACTTGAGCGAAATAAAATAGCTCTCGCGGACCAAACACACATCCCCCTGTGGGTGGGGGACCGAGGAGAAGAATACACCCACGGTATCCCCTGCCTGTCGTAAGAGGCGAATTAAAAGGGACGACCAAGGGATGATCGAATTAGAACCGTGAGACGACTTGTAATTAGTACGACCACGCGGGGAACACCATGGGTCGCCTTTACTTGCGAATAGTACCACTATGTTAGGTACACAATAGGTTTGTGATTAACAGTGCCAGTGTGTGTGAATCGGGTGGGTTTTACAATGCCTGTGGTTAGTATCCCACTACGTGA
This sequence comes from Anabrus simplex, assembly GCF_040414725.1. Classification (NCBI taxonomy): domain Eukaryota; kingdom Metazoa; phylum Arthropoda; class Insecta; order Orthoptera; family Tettigoniidae; genus Anabrus; species Anabrus simplex. Next base: position 88,629,264 of record NC_090276.1, on the reverse strand, counting down.
GGAACACCGCGCGATAGTACGAGTCCCTGTGGTTAGTACACTAATGTGACGAACACCATAGGTTTGAGTTGCCTGTAAATGGCGCCGCAATGTGAAAAACACCATATGTCTGTGTTACATGTGCGCATTACATTGCCTGTGACTAGTACCATAATGTGCGGAATACCCCGAGTCTACGTTATTTTGATTAGTACCGCAACATGACGAATACCATGGTTCTACTCTACTAGCGATAAGTACCATTATGAGGGGCCGTTGACCTAGATTTTCGACCCCTTTAGACTACGAGCATCACCGATTCAACAATGTGCTTTAGAAACAGTCCCTTGGTCAGTAATAGTATTGTTTAACGCTAGTGTCTGGGAATGTGGAGCATTGCAGGTCGGATCCATTCATTGTTTTAAATTCATATCCATCCATTCATTCTTCATCTTCACGTTGTGAATTCTGGTCAGTGGATGATTTTAGACTTTTAAATTGCCATTATATTTCGTACCATTAGGGGCCGATTACCTAGATATTTGGCCCTTTCAAACAACAAGCATCATCATCACCACCATCTTCCGATGACCCTTCTTCCTGGCCAAACGAGATCAATATTTTTCTTTGTGAAATCAGTTCCTCACACAGGTAAATTGAAGCAAAGTTAGTCAAGAGTTTAGCAGCAAATTATCATGAGCTTGACAACTGAATTTTTTTATCATAAGGCAGATGTTTGAAACAAGATAACATTTTGCACTGAGCTGCAAGTCCAGAACTTGAGCTGGTCGATGATGTTTATGATTGTGATGAATGTTTTAAGGACAAGGGGACGTTTTCGAAGGGCATGAAGGTTTAGTTAGCCATGATGATTAGGCGTCAACTCTTTATGGTATGACATTGCAGCTAGCCGGTTCGAGTCCCCGATGGTGAAGAAAGTTACCGCCAGGATGTTGGCCGGCAGGGTACAATAGGTAGTGGTGGTAGACCACTCCGCACTGTTCGTATGACGAAACCAACATAGAACACAACTTACCTCCTCCCCACTGTTGTTTTACACGCGAGTTTTTGTTTGGTCTCGTCGGCCGCAGGGAATGTGCTGTGTAAACGCCAGCTACACCAGCCCATAAATATTTCACTCCCATTATTGGGAGTTTTGTGCCGATAAAGCGGGAATCTGTAATTTATTTACGTTCCTGTAGCTGTGACTCGCTGCCGACGTCTGCAGGGGGCTCTGACAGCAGCCCTCTGGATCGATGTCGCGCTCATAGCGCTCTTTTAAAAAATGTATTTCCTTCTTTCTTGTTTCGTTATCTCGCTCTGTACGTTCCAACAATGCGAGGGAGTGGCCTACCTTTTGTTGCGCATTTTTGCCTGAGACGGTGAGTTTGAAAAGTAGCCAATTTAGAGGATGGCGGTGTGATCAAGGGGACGTGCCAGATAACCATCACAGGTCTAGTCCTCTGTGTATCAACAGAAGAAAGCAGAGGTCCACGAAGGGCGTCAGAATGAGAGACTCCATCGGTCTTGCAAACATAATGTCGTCGAGGCCGGAAAAGAACAAGATTTGACCAAGCGAGGTCGGATAGGATACCTTGTGGTCCCAACGTGAGGAATACTCCTTTTACCTGTGTGTTACAACTGGCAGGGGACACCACAACGACAGGATGATGGAAAATAAATATTTCCCTAGGCCCTGAAAGTGCTTTCAAGTATTTTGAATTGCAGTCTCTGTAAGAAATGCAAGAATATACTGTATTCCGTAAAACAGTCAGCCATTGAGAGACGACGCGAACGATCCTAACTATTGTGACTCCGAGTATGTAGATTGTGGGAGAAGAGTGAAGGACAAACTGCAGAGAACCGGGACAAGGGTCGGAAAAAAAAGTGGAAACACAACTGCTTGTAAAGAATATATCTGAAGAAGGTAATAAGATCGCGTAATTGCAGTATGCAAGTGTGAAAGAGCTGTACCGGGCCGATCTGAAGACGGTGACCGCTTCAACAAGACAGGAACTCTTGCAGTTATCTTGGAATCCTGCCTATACGTGAAAACATGCGTAATACAAGACACCACAGAATGAAATTATTCATTGTTTCATACCTCCGACAGAAAGGCCAAGAAGTTCATGATATAGGAGTTAATGAATGAATGCACGCTTCTTATCGACATTATTGCAGTCGCACCGAAAACAAAGACGGCGACGATTATTTATCCCACAGTGCGTTTCGAGACCCATTACAGAGTGAAATCGACTCCAACAAGAGACGCATCCACTCCCCTACAGGTCTTTACTACATGAACAAATTCCACCTGTGTGAAATAACCTTAACGATATTCTCATAGAAGCTAGGGGAACCATTCATCTTCTGTGTATGAACTTCTTCAACGAATTCGGTTTCAATCAAGAGCCCTTAAGGCTCAACATCTGTTTTGAGGAACCATATTTATGAACATGACCTGAAGGAACATTTGAAAATGGAAAAACAAATGCATGTTATACTTTGTCTCGTGTCTTTGGGAAGTTGTTCTAAATGGATAAATAATGTTTCTCCAGAGAAACTAACAGTGTACTGTGTTCTCTTTGCAGATGTGAGGTGAGCCATGCAGGAGGACACCGGCTCCAGTGCCGCCGCCGACGAGGGCTACCTGCTCATACGGGTGCACGTCCCCGAGCTGAACGTCCAGAAGTGTCTACAGTTTCCTCGAGATCAGCTCGTCTGGGACGTGAAGCAGCAATGTCTGGCCGCGCTACCCAAGGTGAGCATTTCCCCTATGTCGGCAGTGAAACATTTCTCGTAGGCATGTCTTCACTCTGATCCAGACTTGTGAAGGGGCAACAGTAATGGGAACAGTGTGTCTTCATTGGCTCGTAGACTTGGGTGTGTCTGATCAAAAATGGATTCATATGTGTAGATTGATTACTAGTGTATCGCTATTAATTAACACTTACTTGCCGTCAGCTAGCTTGGAATCCTCGTAGATTCTGGGTCGGAATATTTACCCGAAAATTCATGTGGTGTCGGAAAGGACATCAAAGGTAAGCCAGCTTGGCTGCGGTGGTTTTGCCGATTAGTGTTTAAAGAAGTATATGTGAGAAAACCATTCTCTATTAACATTCACCAGAGGGTAAAATGCAAAGAGGCTCGACCCTAACGCCGTCGGGGTCGGAGGAGAACAAGAGTTGGCCAAGCGAGGTCGGATGGGCAACATAAAATCAAACCTTAATAGGCTGTACGTGACTTGTTTGATTTTGTGTAACCAGTTCGCCTTCATCCTGAAAAGTACTTGTACTACTCTGAGGAGAGGTAAGATTTACCATCACGAATAATCCAGCACAAGGGAGCGATTTGGCTGCGCGATTCGGATCAAGTAGTTTTAAGTTTACATTTGGAAGATGGTAGCGTTGGCAGCTTTTCTCTAGTTTCCCATTTTTTATAACAGGCAAAGTGTAGAGTTGTACCGTAATTAAGGGAACAACTACTTTTCCTTTTCCAATCGTTGATACTGCTATCCTTTGCGACATCAACGTATTTAATATAATTTAATTTTCAAATGTATGATTAACATGTCTCCTGCTGCCCAGCGTATATTTTTCCTTGTTGCAGTACGGCCGAGAACGTGACGGAACTTGGCGAGTGCTTGGCTACATGAACTTTCAGGGAATAGGATTACGTGTCACCGCGTGCAGATACTTCATAACCACAACTGGACATCCCGGTGCTTACTTCCCGCATCCAATAACTTACGTAATAATGTTCTTAAATAATAATAATAATAATAATAATAATAATAATAATAATAATAATAATAATAATAATAATAACTAGCAGTTTCCCGCTGGCTCCGCCCGCAATGTACAAAGTATGGTGTTCTTCGTTACCATCCTCACGGATGTATTTGCAAAGCCGAACTGTTCAAGTCCTTCAAAGATCTTCGTAATGGAGACAAATGTACTTATAACTTTTATCAGAAGCTACCAATTTAAGTAGTTATTACCTAAGAAGAAAGCATTTGATCCACTGAGTGTTCTTAGACCAAAACGAACTGCGTACCTCAATTAGAACGAAAGATATGATTGCTTCAGTGAGAAAAAATGTTGAAGAAATGAGACGTCAAATTGAATTTGCACTCGTAACTTTCCTCAGAAAACCAATTTGAATAGTTAAGAGCTGAAATGAAAGAGCTTGATCCACTGAGTGTTTCTAGGCCAAAACGAACTCCGTACCTCAATTAGAACCAAAAATATGATAGCTTCAAAAGGCAAAAAATTGAAAAAATCAAACAATTTGAGGAAGGCGGAAGTTAAGTGATTTACAGTACCTGATGACAAATCTGTGCATGAATACCTTTCAGTTTTAAAAAAATTAAGGAAATCGACCGGATAGAATGGCCGGACTGACTGACTTTAGTTGTCATAATTTTTTTAAATATGTACATAATAATAATTCTCCCAGGATGGTAATATAGTGAGATTGAATCAAGGTGCAGTAAAGCTAATACAGCGAGCTCGCAGTTGTGATCAAAAGTGTTCTGTAAGAAAGAAATTGGCTCCAAGACGAAACTATCTTTACACTGGTCTTTACAGGAGGGAAAGCTGGGTTAAAAGCAACATACGGGAAACTAGGGAGTATGATCCCAGGTGCAGACAGATGGGAACAATGACCGGAGGGTATTCGGAATGAAGATATAAAAGCTGAGATTTAACTCGATTTATGAAGCGGTACGAGTAAAGCGGCTCGGTCATAGAGGCTAAGAGAAGTAGAGGGAGACCAAGACGACGATGGCTACACTCAGTTTCCAATTATTTAACGATGAGAGGTGTAGAACTAAACGAAGCCACAGAGATACTTACAAATGGAGGATTGGGGAGGCGTTTAGTAAATTCACAGAGGTTTGCAGACTGAACGTTCTAAGGCATAAGTCTATAATGAAGAAGAGAAAGAAGAAGAAAAAAGATCATCCGTATTGCCTCTCTCTTGCACAAATTTATAAATATAATCATATTACTATTATTATTAACACTGCTTGTATTTCCCTCGATGTTCCGAGGTGGGAAGACTTCGGAGTAAGGAGACAAGATGCTCGAGCGTGGGGTGACGACCACGGGACCTTTAGTTGAGTGCTGACATCTTCCACTTACTTGTGCCAGGCTCCTCACTTTCATCTATCCTATCCGTCCTCCTTTGGTCAACTCTTGTTCTTTTCCGATCCCAGCGGTATTAGAGCACTCGAGGCCTAGGGAGACTTTCATTTTAACGTCCTTTGTGGCCCTTGTCTTTCTCTGGCCGATATCTTCATTTTTCGAAGTGTCTGATCCCTTCCATCTTTTCTTTCTGATTAGTGTTATATAGAGGGTGGTTGCCTAGTTAAAACAATGATCACAACCATCTAGAAATCCTATTTTTTTTTTCAAAATGGGAGTTCCAGTGGGTAAATACAATATTTATGTCATGAATCTATTTCATTTAACGTCGCTTTTTGACGTGTGTTTTGGTTTTGGTCGCTTTGCGCCACTGCCTTTGTGATGTGACGATGTGCCATTGTTGTCCTGACGGAAAACAACAAAAGGAACTCGTAAATAAACTGATTCAGCCACAAAAATACACATAACCTTCAATCCAGCTGTACTGTTCAGCAGACCATGGTCGAGTTGATTATCTTCTTCAAAAATGATTACATTTCTGGTTGTTCCCTGCAGTATCATTAAATGAACTAGGGACTACTGGAAATATTCTCTGAAAGTTGCCGCTTTGTGACGTGTGTTTTGGTATGTTCACTGTCAATAAGGGACTGTACTACTGTTGACCTGGCGGAAAACAATAGAACTAACCAACACGTGCATTCCCACAAGACCGTGTTGGAATTGATTGGATTTTAATTAATAATTAGTGTGTAATTGAGTGTCCGAGTTGGACGTATTATTTCAGGTGCAGCGATGATTAGAACCGGTAAATACAAAATTAACTTAACAGGCTTTTATTCTCGTTTCTTGTACGTTCGTTACCGGGGACGGAGCTGTTTAAATATGATCATTCGTACTTAAGAGTTAAAAGTAAATACTTTACCAACTCATTTAATTAAATTGCGTACTTCTACTTCAGTATGGAGGTTAGGATTTGTATATGAGTAGGATGTTCCTGTCTGTAGAGTTGCAGTATCAACTAGGAACTTCTAGATTAAACTTAGTGGTGATTGTTTTAAATGCAAGTACAACTGGGTAACAGTCTTCTGTTAAGAGTAATCAGAGGCAAACGCTTCCTAGAGCTCGGGTATCGCCAAAAAGAAAGGTGTAAAATTGAAATGAACCCGTTGTCACTGAACTGCATTTACATTCGCGTCTGAAGCCCGGATGGCAGGTTGCCTATTGGTTGTTTACGTAGTCTTTTCTTACATAATTTCAAAATCTTGGAAATTTATCGAACACATTCCTTCATAAATTATTGAAAATAAAAATTCTCAGTCTCTTTCCGGTCATTCGACCGGGTCAGGAATGGGATGAATGAAGCCCCCATCTAACTGCGAGCATAGGAATTGTGCCGGCTGCCGAAACGTATTGCACTCATCTGGGGCAATGATTGGTGATTGACAGATGAAATGATACTGGTGAGTGTTGCTGGAATGAAAAGTAAGACGCTTGAGGCGGTGACCTTCTGACCCTAACTTGGCAGGTTCGCTCCTTACTCAGTCCGGTGGTATTTGAACGTGCTCTGATCCTTGAACCTCGTGTCAGTAGATTTACTGGCACTACTGCGGGACAAAATTCCGGCACCTCGGCACCTCCGAAAACCTTCAAATGAGTTAGTAAGACATAAAAACAATAACACTGATTGAAAGTTGACAGCGAAATATGGAGTATGCGCCTTGGCTTTGTCCAGCACAAATCTCACATGGAGCGACCGGGATTTGAACCACGAAACCCAGCGGCGAGAGCCCGGCGGGGTGCCGCCTGAGTGACATACTCACTTGTTACATTATTCCAATGTATAATTCCTCTTCCTACAAACAATGAGAAGAATAAGAGTAGAAGAAGAAGAAAAGAGGAAGAAGAAGAAGAAGATGGGAGTTCCCTTTTCAGTCGCTTTTTATGACACGCAGCTGTGTGTGTGTTCGAAGTAAATTAAGTAATCTGTAGAATGTAACCTGTTTCGTCTGAAACCTGGCGTGATAGATGAAAATGCAAGTAATTTTCAGAATGAGCATAAGAATTGATTCATGAGCTCCTATTTTTAAGAAATCAACTGAGAGGAAAAATAGTCCAGTTCCTTGGCCTTCAGTCTAGAGGACCACGAGTTTGATTCCCGACTTGTTCGAGGATTTTAACTGCGTATGGTTTAACTCTCCTGGCTCAGGTACTGGGCTTTTGTATTTGTCCGAGTCCACTTCTCTTTACCGCATACCATCAATCTCCGCAGGAGCACGCATACCAGAGTTGGCGTCAGCAACGGTAACCACCGGTAAAATTGGGACGAATCTAAAAATCAATTGACAACCCCAGTTAATTGCAGATGATGATGTTTTTAGATAAATTCACACTTGTAGCCCTTCAGGCAAGCAACTCATTGTTGAAAACATCCTAGGGATATGAGCTACCAAGTTTACGTAAATAAAATAAAGTATGAGAACATATTCTGTATTTATTCCTAAAAATTTCAATCCTTTTCTTAATCATCGTTATCCGGTTAGATTAAGTTTTCTACCACTGCAAGCGCTAATGTGAGTCAATGCAGAGTTTCACTTAAGCCCTTATAGCTAGAGCCCGGATTATACGTAATATAAAAACGAGAAATGTGTACATAAATATGCAGCTAAAATTGACAAAATATATTCCTAAATACGTAATAAATAAAAAAATATGTAACTTAATGTTTAAGCTTTATTTGATGTATTCTTGTACACAGAAAATGAAACAAAACCCAAAACTGTTAAAAGTACGGATGTTATTCAAACTCCAAATTTCATTTGGAGACACAATTAATAACTAAATAGTTTTCCACATTTTCTGTGGTCATCGAATGCCTTCTGTCATTTAGGATATCCTTATGTACAGAAAAAGACCTTTCAACTTTACGTGAAGTAACTGGCGCGTATTTCAAATTGCCGGGCAAAGAAATATTTAATTGAAGACAAGCAAGGTCCTTATTAATAGAGAAGAAATTTGATCTCATGAAACACAGATATGCTTACTAGAAGAATGTTCCTGAAGACTTTTGTGTGGACTGTAGCCCTTTATGGCAGTGAATGGAACAACCGAAGAAGAAAGGAAGAAAGAAAGAGAAAAGGAGAACAATGTGCCAAAGTTTGTGCAAAGGAAGATTGATAGATACAGCTTGAGACTCTTGCACCGTCAACATAGCTATGAGATGCGATTCTTTGACAGAATAGCTCGCTTTACATTATCTTTAGGTGTTAGAGACGTACAAACTTTTTAAACTGTTGTCATGTGTTTAATTAAAACTTGAATCGATGTAAAATTAGTGAAAAAAAAAGAATTATGTTTACTTTCAAATGCGTTATATCGTTGAAAATATTTAAATTGTATAGGGCCGATTGTAGAAACAAGGACTAGTTTTAAGCCTTAGACATCGTCTATCTAAACAACGTATAAATCGTTCACGATCTGCCATTGCATAAACAATGTTCAGTCGATGTTTAACTAGACATCCCTTAAAGTTTCAATTTTGGTTTGAAAATGGAGACAGAAGCATCTTTCATGCAACTCTTTGCTTGTCGCATCCAATGAAATTCGTGCACACGCCGAACGCCAGTCGGCTCAAATATGGCTGAGCATGACTTGCCCACAGATAAGAGTATCGCTTTCGGTGCAAATTAAATCTCATAATATTATCGACACTAAAGCGACACGCCACCGTACGGGGAAGTGTAGCTTTCATTATAGCGTCGTTACAGTGAGTGTAATCTACTCAAATACGGTAGCTTCGACGAAGGGAAGATGAAGCAATTGTAATGTGTAACCGAGTGTGTTGTACGGGCCATATAGATGTAGCTTGCATTCTGGAGATCGTAGGTTCATCGGCAGCCGTGAAGATTGCTTTCCGTAGTTTCCCCATTTTTACACCAGGCAAATACTAGGGCTGTTATTATGGATGGCCACGGCTCTTCTTCCCCAGTCCTCTTTCAACAATAATCACCACCACTTGCCTTTTCCTATCTGATAGTTGCCGAAAACTTACACGATTATATATATTAAAATCTCATACAACCTACTTTTTAGTTTTCACTATTATGTGTGTTTACTTGGCAGTAAATATAAGTGAATCTCTCCCGGTTGATGTATGTGACAGCCCTCAGACGATCGGGACACGTAATTGTGATATGTATGTAGTCGAAGTGACCTATAATTCCATGGAAATTACCCCATGTATATAATAAAATATATCGGTTGCCAAGAATTGTATTCAAGTTGACAGTTACCGGCCTGTCACTTTGTCAGTCTCAAGAAACAAGTCTCTCGTAAAGCGGAACCTTATTTTATGATTATGTCCCCGTGCATGTCAAACGAATTGCTGCGATTTAGCAGCGGGCGACCCACAGAGAGGCCGTCGGACTAACCTTTCTTCCCGAAATCGTCTCAAAATGATAATACAAATTACAATTGCACGGTACATAACCTCTGATTGTGATTCACTCCTCTCATTTGAGGTTAAACGGTGCTCTCGGCAGTGTTTAAACATGACCGGTTGAACATCGGTTTTAGACAGTGTCTAAGTGATAAATAACGTCTCTGCAATGCGGCAGCCATGCTTAGGCATTGTTTAACCGTAGACATCGTCTAAATACCGTTTCTGCAATTGGCCCATAATGTTTATCGAAATATTTATTATGCATAGAAATATGTAAAGATATGTAACTTTAAACTCCTTGAATAATGGTCCTTTTAGTGTGATTCGCCGACATTTTAGTTCTTGTAGCTACATACAGAATATGTAATAGCATACAATCCGGGCTCTACTTATAACTACTTTCGATGCGGACATTTTTCAAAAAAAGGGAAAAAAAGGAACACATTATAGAAATAAGTATTTACATAAGTTAATTTGGCTAGGATTTAAATGAAAAAGAAAACGAGTTAAGAAATAAGCGATTTTCTGCTGTTTTTGTGGTGGTTTTTCCGGACTGCATTTAGGCCGAAAATGATTTTGGAAATTTGTTCTTTTTTTAGTTTGATAGAGCTATCCAAGACACAATTCGAAACCTTTCCGTGCTCTTTAGCCCTTCAACTTTGGGCACAATTGAGGAAATTGCTTAATTTTATGTTTTTCGTAGTATGCGGGCCCCTATTTTATCTGCTAAGAAATGTTTTCAACTTTAAAAAGAACCCACTTTTACTTTTGCATTAATCAGATTATCATGAATATGTGTCCCGGTGGAAGGCAACCAGCGATAGCCTGCACGGTTGCTATGGTTACACTAATGATCCTCTGCCGTAAGACACATTAATGTCAAAATTAAGAATGCAGGCTGTTGTCATCAATGATCGCCTTGTTGGCGAGCGCGGTGTCTATTTCAACTGTCGTTGGTGGGAATGGGCTGGAGTAATGCTTCCTGCAGATAAAAGTGTTGATGTCATTGATACGGAAAGGGAAATGACATGTTTTAGCGTGTCAACCATGACGTAGTGTTCGTATGGCTCATATCCTCAGCCTAGTAGTTCTTGATGAGCGCCTGATCTACTTCAGATAACCTCGTGTTCTTCGCCTGTGATCTTGTGCTTTAAGATGTGCGACGTTCTTGTAAGTAATACCCCTGTTTAATGCCAAGAATCTTTGCTTGACTGGGACCGCGTGCCAAGAGTGCATATAGTGCTTATGCGCATGTTTCTGCGCTAGTCAAGATCAGAAATGCATCTGAGCGTTTCATCGAAATGGGATACTTTTGTGTGTGTAATCGAATTTCTTTTCTTCTTTTTTTCTCTTCTTGATTGCTACGAACACATTTCTGGTTCGCATTTCTATGACGGTGATTATTGTTTAAATGGAAAGTGCGACGGTAGAATTTAGATCCTTCGAAGACTGGAGACATCGTAAGAAAGGGAAGGACCTCGGAGGACGTGAAATTGAGATGATGATGATGATGATGATGATGATGATGGTGACGATGCTTGTTGTGTAAAAGGGCCTAACATCTAGGCCATGGGCGAATGACAGTTCCTAGCTTTCGCAATCCCATTTCTCGCCGGATCGGAGTAAAACAAGAATAGGAAAAGCGAAAGTGAGAAGCGAAGCTATGCCAGACTCTCCTCGAGGCCCCATGTTCGCCAGCATGCGCTATCATTAATGTTGCATGAACGTTGTTAAAGATTACCTGGCTAGTGAATGAAACCAGCTGACAACAAAACATGCCATCAGACGTAAAGGAATTCTGTTAGATTCCGTTCCGCTAGTCTAAAACTCTTCTTGCAAAGAATTCTGCTCACATGGATATGATTGCATTCTCCTCGTATTGGTCGCCATTTGTGTCTCCATTATTAATGGTGTATGGAGTGTTGACGGCCACGGGCAGTCTGCGCGCCTGTGAGCCTACCTGTGATAAAACCTAATGTTGAAGACTATTCAGACACACTGTCCCGAACCAGACGAATTAACCAATGAAGGTTAAAATTCCCATAGCAACTGGGAATCGAACCTGGGTCTTCTTGGACCAAAGGCTAACTACTCAGCCGCGGAGCCAGAGTTTTACGTAGTAAAGAAATATCATGTTCGGTTTTCCTATTTTTACATACCTTTGTTTGCGGCCAGAACATTGACCTGTCTGTCTCATCCTTGGCTTTGACAACATGAAAGTGACTGATTAGGCGACTAACGTATGCAGCTAGTCCCTGCTATGAATGGTGTGAAAATGTCAGTCGGTGTGTGGATTTCAGCGGGCTTGGCAGACTGATATGCCAACGGCCACACCATGTTGAACCATAGTTAAGCGACATTGGGCGTGGTCAATACTTGGATGAGTGACCGCTTGCAATACCACGTGCCGTTGGTTCAATTCCCTTTAAGAGGAGGCCTGGCCGATGCGGTAAAGGCGTACTCGGTTCGATTCTCCGTCAGGAAGTTGAATAATTTCAGAAATGAAATTTCCATATCCGGAGGTGCACATGGCAGGGAACAGAACCAGGTTAATTCTTGCGGACAGAGATGGCCGAGTTTAGAGTTAAGTACTCTACGCTCCAAGTGCCGTGGTTACCGATGGTGATCTTCCACACTTCCAAGAATCTGGACGGTCTGTACGTAGGGGGCAGACTGATTAATAATTTCTGGCGCAGTGAGGAAAGCAACGGAGAACTATATATCACTCCTTATGTATCTCGCAAGCCTCTTCACCGACGTTTAGGCCATCTGTGGCAGCTGATAGCAGAGTAGATAGCAGTCTTCGGGCTGAGTACTCAGCATACGCATTGTTTTTACGTCGTACGATACGGGTCTTATGGCGACCTTGGTCTGGTGTGAAAATGGGAAACCACGGCTACCGACAGTGGCTTTGCAACTCGGCATCTCCCGAATGTAAGCTCACGGTCAACTTGCTCGATGGTTATTGTTGTCTAATCAGCAGAGAAGAATGAAAGTATCGTTAAAATAGAGAGAATGGTCATGAATGCTGGAAATGTGAAAAAGGCTCTAGGTCCGGCATACCTTATACCATCGGGGTCGGAAGACAAGATTCCACCAGACAGATCGGACAGGAAAGATGAAGGTGAAAAGCTTGACACAAGTAAATGGAAGCAATGCGAGACTCGTGTAAGGATCTCCGTAGTTGCCAACCTTCTCTCCCAAGATGAGAGCCCTTAGGGATCCATTTTCAGCCCCCTCGTGCCACAGGGAGGGGATAACGCCCCCACCCTCAGGAGGAAAGATGATTGTTTAAGGGGGAAATACAACTGCATAATCGATGCTCCATCAAATATACGAACGTGCTACTTATGAATGCTATTCATGTTTTGAGCTTTGGAATCAGTTTGTGAGTTACTGACGTCGCGATCACAGGGCTCCAGCATAATCTGGCATGGCTTCCACTAGTACCAGAACTTCATCTTTCCTAACTGATCTTCTTTGATCAACTCTTGTTGTCTTCCGATCCCGATTGAATTAAGTTTCTGAGGTCTTTCGTGGCTCTTCACTTCCTCTGTGTGATGCATTCTTTCTTCGAGGAGTCAATAATATCTTACTTTCTCTCCCATGATTACTGTTAGAATCGGCTAAAAATCGCATTGTGTTGTCTCCTGAAATATCTAGAACATTGACAGTTAATGATCATATCATCCTGTGGATGAGGGCGGTAGAATAATACTCACGGTATCCCCTGTCAGTCGTAAGAGGAGACTAAAAGGGTTGCAGGGACTTTTAACTTTGGAGCGTGAGTTGGCGACCACGGGTCCTGAGCTGAATCCTGACCTTGCTTGTGCCAGGCTCCTCCCATTCATCTATCCTATCCGACCTCCCTTGGTCAACTCTTGTCAACTCTTGTTCTTTTCCGACCCCGACGCTATTAGAGCACTCGAGGCCTAGGGAGAGTCGAATTTTCACGCCCATCGTGGCTCATGTCTTTCTTTGGCCAATACCCTCATTTTTTGAAATGTCGGATCTCTTCCATTTTTCTCTCTGATTAATGTTACATAGAGGATGGTAGCCCAGCTGCACTTCCTCTTAAAACAATAATCGCCGGGCTGAGCGGCTCAGACGGTCGAGGAGCTGGCCTTCTGACCCCAACATGGCAGGTTCGATCCTGGCTCAGTCCGGTGGTATTTGAAGGTGCTCAAATACGTCAGCCTCGTGTCGGTAGCTTTACTGGCACGTAAAAGAACTCCTGCGGGACTAAATTCTGGCACCTCGGCGTCTCCGAAAACCTTAAAAGAGTAGTTAGTGGGACGTTAAGCAAATAACATTATTATTATTAAAACAATAATCATCACTGCCACTTAATGACTACGTCCAAGATGGTGGATCTTGTCATCAGGTGCTACCGCATTGTGACACTAAAATAATCCTGATTTTATTTCAACGTAGTTTATCGCAGGCCTGCAGCTGCTATTGCACATTCAATTTAGTTTCCATCTGCTCCCTCTCTCGAAAAGTCTTTCCTCGTGTGACATTTTGTTGATATTTACCCTCCACCTACTGGGGAAAAAATGTAAAGGTTCACAATATGCGTGCGAGGAACAGAATTGTCAGTTCTTCGAGAGTTCAAGCGTGCATTTCACATTCGTTACGCTCGAGTTTAGCCGTGTTCTTTTCTAGAGTGATATTTTTTGTTATTAGCTTATATTAGTAAGTTCGCGTTCAAAATGACCGAAATGCATCCTCCTGTTCGGTGTATGATGTGTGTAGTGGTAGCCGTGCGGTTAGGGTGGCATAGCTGTGAGCTTGCATTCGGAAGATAGTGGGTTCGATTTCCACCGTTGGTTTTCCGTAATTTCCCGTTTCCACACTTGGCAAATGCTGGGGCTGTAAGGCCGCTCCCTTCCCATTCTTCGATGTGTTAGTGCGACATTCAACCAGTACCAAGTGTACTGGTGGTTCATGTTGTAAGGGGAGCATTTCTCACCACTCACAGCAGAAAAACGAAGAGGTTTAATCCTTCAACGTATTAAGATAAGGGAAAGGCGTATTCTTTATCGTTGTAAATGTATAACTGGACACAATATAACTATTATTTATTTATTTATTTATTTATTTATTTATTTATTTATTTATTTATTTATTTATTTATTTATGTATTTATTTATGTATTTATTTATTTATTTATTTATTTATTTATTTATTTATTTATTTATTTATGTATTTATTTATTTATTTATTTATTCCCATTCAAAGAGCGCGTTGAACTTGTTCGTTAGCCTGATGAGTTTCGCCTTCTTTCCAAAATGTCTTCACCGTGTTGCATCTTGCGTTCTGTGGACCACTTCCTACCGGTTATCTCCAATTAGCGAAATCATTTTTGCGACACCATTGTAACTATGGTGACCAGTGTTGGTCCACTGGGTCAGTAGCGTCATCTGCACGTAGTTGTAAGAACGTGCTCTTAGTTACATGCTGTTTATATGTTGAAGTGTTGCGGAGAAAATGAACGGTGCGAATATTTTTCAAACGACCTAATTATTGTAATTTTTGGTTGTATTCCACTCGAGAGTGTTAAAATATACACACATTTTGCGTACTTATCCGCACACATGGTACATTGGCCAGCAGTAATAAAAGCAAAGAAATTGTGTAAAAACTAAAACTCTGTTGTCCCAGCCTATCTGCCGTTTATCCCAGCCAAACCGATTGTTCGCCGCTCCCAACGTCATTATCTGACACAGGCGGCCTCTAATTGTGTTTTCACTGTTTCGCACGCTCCCGTTGATATTACACGAGGCAGGAAAATTAAAACCGTAATAGCTGAGCTCTCGGCATCGTAAACACTGTCAAATTCAGGGATTGTATTGAGAAACGCTGCGAACCCTTTTCGCAGAGTTGACCCAATTTTCTACATTCCTGAAAATATTAATTCGATATCTCGATTCTAGAGGGCTTGCTTTTGCTGGGAAGTCTGCAGGAAAGCCTGTTTACAGCCCTCTCGAACTCAAACTGTGTTCTCACCCACAGTAGGCTTACTACCCCCCACATGATCCCTATAAATTTTGTTTCCGTAAATCAAAATATTGCAAATAAGTGAGTAGCCATCTCCGTGGTGTACAGCTAACGAGCGTGCCTCGTACGCGGAGATCCCGAGTTCGATTCCCGGCCAGGTCAGGGATTTTTACCTGGATCTGAGGGCTGGTTTGAGGTACTAAGCCTACGTGATAGACCAGCTATCTAAGAGATAGGAAACCAAGAATAACGACCGAGAGGATTAGTCACTCTGACCATGCCTCACCTCACAGTCTGCAGGCTTTCCGGCTGAACAGTGGTCGCCTGGTAGGCCAAGATAGAACGAACTAAATTAGAGTTCTACAACCAATCTTTAATCAAAAAATTCAAAAAAACTCCCAAATAGACGATGTAAATGTTCAGGCAAAATTGTTCAACCAGCGTGCTGGCCTTTGGCTGAGGACGTCCTGGGTTCGATTACCGACCGAATCGGAGATTTTAACCTTTATTGGTTAATTCGGATGGCTCGGGGCTGAGTTTGTGTGCCGTCTTCATCATTAGAATTCATCTTAGACTCCATCTTTAGACGCATAGGTCGCCTGTACGGCGTCAACTCGAAACACCTGCACCATTATTATTATTATTATTATTATTATTATTATTATCCAACCAAGAAGGATAAAAAAGCAAGCAAGGAAAGAATTTCAAAATTACAAGGTAGCGTACAAAGACACCTTAAACAGATACAATATAGCATCACTAAACGCAAAATTAGGACACAACACAGTCCTTACGATCAAGTTTGCAGTGGTATTTATAATTGTGCGTAAAGTTCTGCTTGTTCTGAGTGCGTTGTACCCAAATTCTGACGAAGTTCTACTTAGATTTATGAATTTTGTTGAAATTGATTTACAGGTTTACTGAAATTAATGATATTAACGCCTTAAAATTATACTTTGTCTCGTATGTTCTCCCCATTATTGACTTTTGTTCCCCTATTTGGTCCTCATCTGCTATCACAAACATATCTCAACTAAATAGTATTTTTAACTTTTTCACTTTCATTGTTAAGACTCGCAATCCTGTTTTTAAGAACAAAACTAAATCTGACATTATGAACTACCTGGGTATACTTGATCTGAGAAGCCGTTTACAGTTCTCTGATCTATGTTACCTGGTCTACGTTCCTCCCCGCCCTACACGCAACCGGCGCACCCATCATGTGTCCCATCCGCGCCTAACCTTACAACAACGCTCTATCTTCCACCGTCTCTCTACTCTTGGTAATTCACTACCCGATATCGACATATTCACACCTTTCGCATCCTTCAAACAAAAAATTAAGATTCCTTTGAAGTCCTCTCCAGGTTTTCACTTTCTTCCGTCCCACCAACCCTTGACCTTTCTTCTTCCTAATTTCTGAAACCGACACTTGCCAGTTACCGTTGTCATTGTTGTCACATTGTTACTGTTAAAATTGTTAACTATTGTTGTTACTTAATATTGTTGTTTATACCTTTGTTATCTTTTATACTTATTTAAACTTATTATTATTATTATTATTATTATTATTAGTGTAAAATGGCCCTCCATAGGCTGTATCTAATAATTAAATAAATAAATAAATAAATAAATAAAAAGACAAGCACTAACCCACCATTTCCTCTCCTGAAGCTCTACATCCTATTTAAACCTATGACCGCACTGAAGGGACACAGAAACACTGTTGTCAACACAACGCTTACCTTCCATGGAATATAACACTTTTCGGTCGGCCATGTTGAGTCCATGTTGTCCCTGCATATGGTTCATTAGTGTGAAACTAAAAATAAGTGGAAGTTGGGAACCAAAAATTAACAACAATAATAATAATAATAATAATAATAATAATAATAATAATAATAATAATAATAATAAAAACAAAGAGAATCTTTGAATTCTTCAGGAAGACACAGCTGAATTGATTTCGAGAAGTGAGGTTGGACTTGACGAAGATGGGTTTTCCAGAAGATTACGACGTGGATAGAAATCAATTTAGACTACTCGTCAAAATGTCCCGTGGTTTCCAGGAGACTAGGAAACGGTAGTGAGAAAAGGGAGGTCCTACACAGAAGAGCAGAGGAAGGAAGTAGGAGAAATGATGAAAAGATGCTGGCAGACAAGGCTGAAAATACTACAAAGACTGTCAAATGTGCTCCTAGCAGACAGTCTTCAGACACCAGTAACACAGGTGGAAATTCAAGAAAAGAAATAGCTACTAAAGCAGGCTTACGGACGTCCTTTGAAAAGAGCGAGTCGCCTATATGGACTCTCCTCACAGCATTGAGGGCCGGATAACCATGAAATTTAAATACCTTGGCGAGATCATTGCACCAAATGACGATGAAAAGGAAGCACCGCGGGAGAGAGCAAGGAAGATGGGATTGGCGGTTAAAATGAGCCATGATACTTAGAGATCCAAAGCCATCTCCTACGAGGCTCAACTGAGCCACTACTGTATAGTAGTCAGACAGACATGCCTTGACGCCGCAGAAGCACTAGAAAAAATGGAAGATATGTCGATTGAGAGAAAGTGAAGGAAGTTCCTCAGAAAGTGTCAGAGGGTTTTGTCTTCCGCATGAGGTCAAACAATGAACTGTATGCCAGAGTCCAAAAGATCCACCACTGTTATGTAGAAACGAAAGTTAAATCTTTTACGGTCACCAGAAGAGATTGTACGCGGAGAGATTGGTGTACAAATTGCTCATTTTACAGGAAAAATGGAAATCTCTTCCCCGCTGGCAGAAGGACGTGCACAAAGACATGCGGGTAAATAATATAAGACCGGAGTACTTGACGGAGCAAAGTGCAAGGTTGAGGAATGATCCAAAGAAAGAACCCGCTAAACCGTGCAACATCTGGGAGGAAGAACGGCTGTAGAGGAGCGAGAGCCTCCGTGGCTCAGGCGGCAGCACGCCGGCCTCTCACCACTGGGTTCCGTGGTTCAAATCCCGGTCACTCCATGTGAGATTTGTGCTGGACAAAGCGGAGGCGGGACAGGTTTTTCTCCGGGAACTCCGGTTTTCTCTGTCGTATTTCATTCTAGCAACACTCTCCAATATAATTTCATTTCATCTGCCATTCATTAATCATTGCCCCAGAGGAGTGCGACAGGTTTCGGCTGCCGGCATATTTCCTATCCTCGCCAATAGATGGGGGCTTCATTCATTCCATTTGTGATCCCATCGAATGACTGGAAACAGGCTGTGGATTTTAATTATGTTTCGATGTAAATAATAATAATAATAATAATAATAATAATAATAATAATAATAATACACAATGTTATTCGTCAAATACCGGTACTTGTTTTACCGGGCGAGTTGGCCGTGCGGTTAGGGGCGTGCGGCTGTGAGCTTGCATCCAGGAGATAGTGGGTTCGAATCCCACTGTCGGCAGCGCTGAAGATGGTTTTCCGTGGTTTCCCATTTTCACACCAGGCAAATGCTGGGGTTGTACTTTAACGCCACGGCGGCTTCCTTCCAACTCCTAGGGCTTTCCCTATCTACCTCGGGGCTTCCCTGTCCCATCGTCGCCATAAGACCTATCTGTGTCGGTGCGACGTAAAGCCACTACCAAAAAACAACTTGTTCTTTAATATTCTGTAGAAGACGGTTTTTGCGCTTTGTTTCTCAATTAGCATCATTATCACTGGAGAATGTCTACGTTTCCGCAGTTCTTGCGCTTGGCTGGTAACATCCTCAATGTTAATAGCGCCTGCGAAGTGACTGTTTTATCGCAGCAGAATGGCCTTCGGAGTACAGCTGTGTTGTACAAGGAGGTTCTGTTGTTAACTTTAACTCGGTGGTTGTGTTTACGTCACTGTTAAAGACAAGTTCAGCTCTTTTAGCCATGAATAAGTCTCACCTCATCTCGCTAATTTTAAAACAGACGAATTTATATTTAGTTTGCGATACAAAATGTGAATAGACAGTGATTGTTAAACTTTGTGTACGTTATTCTTTGCAATGGTCTTTAGTAATAACGCATTTCTCATGTTACTCTGTAACGCAGTCAAGCCTCGTTAGATTGCCATAGTCTGACATAAAGTGACGTGACCACCGTGATTGAAATGTTAAACAGTTTGCTTCGTTTCAAGACTTGTATATTACAATAGTGTTATTGTTTTACGTCCCGCTAATTACTTTATGGTTTTCGGAGATGCCGAGATGTTTTAATTTTGTCTCGGAGGACATATTTTAGATACCAGTAAATCTACCGACACGAGGCTGACGTACGGGTATTTGAGCACCTTCAAATACCAGCGGACTGAGGCAGGATCGAACCTGCCAAGACCAGCGCCTCAACCGTGTGAACCACTCAGCCCGACAAAACGAAACAAAGTTTATACCGACACACATAGGTCTTATGGCGATGATGAGATAGGAAAGGCCTAGGAGTGGGAAGGAAGCGGCCGTGGCCTTAATTAAGGCACAGCCCCAGCATTTGCATGGTGTGAAAATGAGAAACCACGGAAAACCATCTTCAGGGCTGCCGACCGAACCCCACTATCTCCATAATACTGGATACTGGCTGCAGTTATCGAGCTCGGTATGTTTATTAACTATCAAAGCATGTACTGCACAGTAATACAAAATCAACGGTGTTTATTTTTTACGGAGGATGTCTGTGAAGTCTGTGACTGTCTTCTTCGATTTTCAACTCTATCTGTGACAACAATGAAATGATTTATTGTAGAACAATTGCATGTTTCTCGGGCTGTGTTCCCCCATAGCAATGAAATATGATAACACATCGCGTTTTTCTTTTAAGAACACAACAGCACTGTCACTCTGTTGTTGCACAGACTATGTGAACTGAGATTAAACCAAACCCAGCCCCATGGCGCAACAGCCTCAAAGTGCCTTGGCCTACCAAGCGACCGCTGCTCAGCCCTCTCGGCTGTTATTCTTGTCTTTCTCTACCGGCTCCTCATAGTCAGATAGCTCGTTAAGTGTATTTACATAGTGTAATAGACCTCGAACCAGCCCTCAGATCTAGGTAAAAATCCGTCACCTCGCCAGCAATCGAACCCGGGGCATGTGGATAAGAGGCATGCACGCTTGCCATAGACCACGACACCGGCGTGAACTGAGATTAAAATGTGTAAAACTTTTGCCAGAAGAATGCAAAATTTGAAGGAGTGTTTAATGATGTTTGCAAGATTAAAATCCCTTTCCACCGAGCTGCTTAGACATCAAAAGGTCTCGAAATTGGGAATTTCTGAAAGTGTAGAAATCCACCTCTAGTGGTGAAGACTACCATGTTGTCGCATCTAAGTGAATAGTAACAACAGTGTTACCACATCTATCACAATTCTAGGAATGTCACAAGTTATGTTTTTAAAATCGGTGGGATTTTACAAACAGTTATATCCACAAAGTTTAAGATTGGCACAATAAGAAGGTTACTCATGTATTTAACAATATTTGATTGCATGCATTTGCTGACATAAAGGCAGGGTGGCATTTTCACGAGGGTGGCCTGTATATTGTATATTTTTACTCCAATACACACTTTGTCAGTAAACCTGTATCGTTGTGTTCATCTCGCAGCGTTTAGCTCGTAGGCTGTCACCTTGGGAGCGCGTACCGGCCTCTTCACTTTCATCTATCCTATCCGACTCTTGTCCTCTTGTGACTGCGACACTGTTAGACCACTCGAGGCCTACGGAGTCTTTCATGTTCACGCCCTTCGTCGACCTTGTCTCTCTTTGGCCGATACCTTCATTCTTCATGGGCTTGATCTCTGATTAGTGTCAATAGAGGACGGTTGTCCAGTTTTACTTCTCTTAAACGATAATCACGATCAGCTCGTTGGGCACGAGTTCTTGATTTGCGGTCCATGAGCACCTTGGGGATCCGTGGAAAGTATTCAGTACAATGTAAGAATGGTAACTGTGACATTTTATTTTAATCAGTCCACATTAGATTTCCCACTATGTAGCTTTGTGGGGTAACGTTTTCAGAACATACCGACAAGGCGTATTGCCTTATCAAAGACGACTTCACTGTTTCATGTTCAGTGTTGGGAACTGAGGAAAAGTAATCTAATTCTAGTAAGTACTATTTTAGTAATAATCGTTACTTTTTACAAAATTTAATTTTTGTCGTAATTTACTTCTTGAAATAGAGATCTGATGGTTACATTCTAGTAATTAATACACATTGCATGGATGATGGAAAGGGAAAAAATTCATAACAAGCCGAAATTTTTACTGCTATGAGCACCCAGTAATGAGAAAATGTAGCTTCACAAAATTTGCAACAACCTTTTTCATAAATATCAGATGAAATAAAAACGTGGTGTACAAATCAATAATAAGTTACTTTAAGTCATATTAAAGTTTGGTAACGATCAGATCAATACTTTTAAAGTTATTAATTTTTAAAGTGAGCGCTGCGTTGGAAATGGAAAAAATTGCCGACACTTTTTTTGTTCAAGCTGCGTTAAAATTTTAACTGGGTACGATAAAAATGTCTACTCCATAAGGAATTAATTAAGCTAAATGTTTGTGAAGAGTGTTTCTATGCGCGACAAACGATAAACTTTTATTTACGTATTAACCCGGGTGTGTATACCTTCTTTCCACGACAGTAAGTGATGAAGAAGATAACAGCTTCGGTTCTACTCCACCAGAGCTTAGCTCTCCAGAACTTCGAAAGACATCCTTAACGTTACACACGCTTCTTGTACAGTGTCTTCTCAGCAAATTAAACACGCGCTTTCCCCCAAGAGGTGGAGGCTTAGTGATGAGAATTTTGAGGACCAGTAAATGGCAAATTATTTGACATGCTTACTATTTATTTATCGGATGGCTTGTAGTACCGGGAGTGTCTGAGGGCATGTTCGCTTGGTGCAAGTCTTGTCGCGTCTGAAATAATAATGATGATCAAATACGCTGTCGGCACTCCTGTCGAATAACACTAACGTCCCCATCCGACGGACGAATCAGTAGCGTCATATGCCCTGAGCACTGCGGAGAGGTTTGGCACGCAACCTCTCCTATCCTAACGGCCAACATTCTGATGGTGAAAAGCTTTAGCGATCATGGCCCCCAGGCGAGTCAGATGTTAAATGTGAACGCATGTTAAGGTTCGAATATAATGCAGTCTGATTCTGTGCAGAACTTCACGGCTGCAATGTCTAGAAGGCTGTGGAAGAGCGTTACAAATGGATCGAATATGCTCATCTTTTTCTTTTAGTGCTTCTGCCAATTTGCAAGCTTTTTATTGCTTGCACTTTTGTTGCAGCCACGACAATAGTGGCAGTGATGAACCCACACAGCGTGTCGGCTGATATTATAATGTTCCATTACTTATTTCTGAAAAGCTTAGAAAATAACTATTTGCTAGCTTCCTGCCAGCCCACTAGATGTCGCTAGGGAGTGCATTATTGCTGATGTAAATGATAATTTGCCAGATCTGTGATCAGCATTAAGCGTCGACAGCGTTCAGAACTTATAGAATTCTACACACGATACTTCTGCGTAACAATGTTGTTTTTATTTTCACTTACTAGCTTTTTCGGACTTTATAGCTATTGGATTCATGGCTTTGAATTCTGGGATTCTGCGTCATGGTCTAGTATTTATTTGTCTATACAGGTAATTGGGCGTATGTTCTGTGGTGATTACTGTTTTAAGAGGAAATACAGCTGGGCAATCATCCTCTATTAACGCTAATCAGAGAGGAAAAATGGAAGACATCCGATACTTCGAAAAGTGGATGAAGGGAGGCAAAAGAAAAGGACCGTGAAGAGCGTGAAAATGATACTTCCTAGCCCTCGTAAACCTAATAGTGTCGGGGTCGGAAAAGAACAAGTGTTGACCAAGGGAGGTCGGATAGGATAGACGAAAGTGAGGAGCCTGGCGAGACTCGGCTAGAGGCTGTCAAGCAGAGGGAGGTGCTACAATACACGCACAGTATCTCCTACCTGTCATAAGAGGCGACTAAATGATGTCCCCAGGGACTTTTATTCTGGGACCAAGGGTTTCCTAGCTGAGTCTGACATTGTTTCCAATATTCTGACTTTAATCTTTGCTGGGCACAGTCTTGGAGAAGGAGCACAAGATGAAAATAAATAAGTCCAAAACAAAATAATGGAGTACAGTCGAACGAAGTCACGTGATGCAGGAATATTCGATTAGGAAATGGAGTCTTATAGGAAATAGATGAATATTGTTACTTGTGTAGCAGAATAACTAAGTAAGGAGGACATAAAATGCAGACTAGCACAAGCAAGGAAGAGCTTTTCTAAGCAAAGAAATTTGCTCACTTCGAACACTGATATAGGAATTAGAAAGACTTTCATATGGAGCGTGCCATAGCATGGAAGATAACGAGCTCAGAAAGAAAGAACAAAAAAGAAAGAAAATAGGAGCTTTTGAAATGTGGTGTTACAGAACAATGCTGAAGGTGAGATGGATAGATCGAATCACAAAGGAAGAGATACTGAATCGAATTGGTGAGAGGAGATCGATTTGGCGAAATTTGACCAGGAGAAGAGATAGAATGGTAGGACACATCTTAAGACACTCGGGACTTGTTCAGTTGTTTTTGAGGGAAGTGTATGCGGTAAGAACGGTAGAGGTAGACCAAGGTACGAATATGACAACCAGATTAGAGTAGGATGTAGTAGTTACAGAGAGCTGCATCAAACAACATTTGACCTCCCTTCGCCAGCTCTTGTTGTCTTCTAACCCCGACTGTATTACATTTGCGAGAGGTCGGCAATTGTTCATTTTCACACCCCTCATGGTCCTTGTCTTTCTGATGTAAATATCTTCATACTTCAACTTTTCCATTTCTTGGTCTGATTAGTGAAGGGACCGGTTGTCTAGTGTGACTTTCCCTTAAAATAATGATGTTCACCACAACCCACTCCGTTATTCTAGTGTTGGTGACTGTTTTAACACTTTCGGTTTGAAGGAGTGGAGGGGAGGAAGGAGAAGGAGGTTATAGTTCCTCTTACAAGTCGGCATATTTTCGTTTTTTAATAATGTTTGAGGAAATTTGAATAAAGGATCTGAGAAATGACGACAGTCTAGGGTTGGGGAACATTTAGTTGTTTAGTATAACCATCTCGACGGTAGGAGGAGGGGCAGATAGCCTCGCCCTCTGAACAAACGGTGAGTTATTACTTATTAGCTGCAAACTCGTCTTCAGTTAACGCCATCAGATTTGTTGACTTGCACATAGAATGAGGTGGTATTTTCTGTTTCATTTGATCGTATGACCTATTGGCCTATTACAGTAGTCAGGATGCATACAACCATTTTCGTACTTCATCAGTATTCAAGCGAACACTCGCAGCCGTGGGCTGATGCATCTCCATTTGAATTGCACTGCTTCATTGTTCTTTTGTTTTTCAAGTTCTAGCAGCGGAAGTGAGACTCTGGCCCTGTTGTTGACAGCTCGTGTGGCCTTAACTAACAGGATCAGGAATCTTCCAAGAGACTTGTTCGTAAAGACGTGAACACTCTTTCCACTTTGTAGGACCTATTTGTTCAAGGGTTACCAAACTTCAAAACCCAGCTATCTCCTTTAGTTCATCAACAGGGAGGCAGAAAGTAACAGATCACATTTCACTCATCCCGGGGGGAAACCAGATAATCTTCTTTTTTTTTTTCAGTTTTTTCTTTTTTTGCAGTAACTTACTAACGTCAGTGATCTCTATCCTTTCACACCAACAAGATATGTCATTTTGTCATAATATTGAAGAAATAGCCAAATTTTACTTGGAGATTATTCAAGAATACAAAACAGTCCCCGGTAAGACCCAGAAAAGTTGATTTATCTTGTCATTCGGAATACTGTTATTAAAAGTGGCTTTAACCAGATAAGTCAGTTTGTCTTGTGTGTAATATATTTTTTGTACTTATTGTGGACGTGGACATTGTTATCTTATAAATGAATTATTCATATTGTTCCGTATTGAAGAGCAAAATGTAATGTGAAACAAAAGCTAAAGGTTTCCACCTATTCAATACTGTTTATTGTAACCTAAAAAGTTACATATATTTGGGACTAGTTTCGGTCTTGCTAGAGACCATCATCAGTCAAAATTAAAAAAATTAAGGCAAGACGTGAATTATAGATAAAATTTTGTGAAGCAAGCGGATGTTGTTTAAATTAATTGCAAGACAAGTAAAGATTTGGATGTTGAACACTCATCAGGATCACATGTCTTGTGTAAGTTCTCAAGTTTTATTCGAATTTGAAGAATGCACTTCACAAAGACCAGGTGAAACACTTGAGGAATCTTCAGCTGAAACAAGTGTGAACAGAATAATGTTGAGATGTTCATTTATTTCCAGTATTGGAACAATACACAATTTTATTGTGACTTACACGCTTTTGTTTTTACTGGTCCACATAATAAAATATAGCATTAGTTTCACTCACGATCCAAAGCAGGTACTTTATTAATTTCTTCAATTAAACAAAACCGAACGAAAACTATTATATAAAAACACTGTTTGACATTATTTCGTGAATCAGTGATTTAGTATTGTTTAAAAACAAAAAATGTTTTCCCTGAGAACTTTAATTTTTTTACTTATCGTGTAATTCCCTGGCATGAGTGATTTCAAAATTGGAATTTCTCCCGCAACTTGATGTACACGCAACCACTTAATAATTGGCCTTCTTTCAACATACTTTGGTTTCAAAGAAGATCAACATATTATGAAGGAGGTATCATCTCTTTGGCCACCAGCTATCCACAGTTTACGGATATCCTCGCATTTAGGGAATGTACAGAACTGTATTTCTTTGGCGAGCAGTTTTGTACGACTACATTACACATAACACTGGCTGTTGATTTGCGTTTAGGTGGCAGATTTCCTATCAGTTGTTTACCTAGTTTTTCTTTAAATAGTTGTAAAGAAGTTAGAAATGTATTATTCATCTCCCTCGGTAAATTATTCTAGTCCTTAATTCCCCCTCCTTGCCCCAATTTGTCTTCCAACTTTGTCTTCATATTGTAATCTTTCTTACTTTTAAAAACTCCAAGCAAGCTTATATTTAACAGCGTATACTATTCAGATTCCCCTAGATAGAGGTTGCCCAGTAGACAAGGCATTCCGAACATCAGTTATTGTTTATAAATGAGATTTATATATGCTATATGAAAATGAAAACCTACAACCTGTTTTCCAGTCTTTGACCGGGTCAGGGATGTGAAGAATGAGCCAGATATAGGCTATTATTACAATGGGGTCGCCACTCCCAAGGTGATATTAATGACTGATAAATGCTATGAAATGAGAATGGAGAGTGTTGCTGGAATGAAAGATGACAGGGAAAACTGGAGTACCCGGAGAAAAACCTGTCCCGCCTCCGCTTTGTCCAGCACAAATCTCACATGGAGTGACCGGGATTTGAACCACGGTATCCAGCGGTGAGAGGCCGACGCGCTGCCGTCTGAGCCACGGAGGCTCTTATATATGCTATAGTCATAACATAAGTTATACAAATGACCCACTAAGTCTGTAGATGTTAACTTATATTTTACTCTGTAGTAAATTGTGGGTTCGTAAGCGTCGCATTTCTCTTTATGAACATCCGCTGGTTGAGTTTGTGGCCTCGGTTCTAACTGCAGGGTCAATTATGAAGCCATGAGTCGAGACGCCTGGAATGGCTTGCACTATCCATCAAGCGCAAGTCCTTTTATTTCCTCGTGCACTTTATATTGACGATCCCGTAAGAGATCAGCAATCATTGTGCGAGTAAGGTGATGCCGAGCGAAGGACGTCAGTTTTGGGTCTCGGCCCGCAATTGGGCACGGCTGGTCCACGTTTGCAGGCACTAACAAGAGTTTCTGTCTCACTGTGGCAGCGGCTACCTGCCTGGTAATGCCCGCAGTGCATAATTATCTCCATTCACTGCTCCATAATCGCTCAGGATTTGTCACCCATCTGTTGGTTGTCCTACATCATTCCACGCCATCCAGTTGTCTCGGAAGACACTACTTTGTCATAATTATTTTTGTGCAACTTAGTAACACTAGTCTTCAGGGCCACTCTCTTAAAATAATAATCAACACCACCACCACACCGGCAGGCCTACCTACAGTAAAGAATTACTTACAAGTATTTTCAGACTTTGTTTGTTTGAGCACACTGACATGTGATGTAACTGCTATTCATTAAAGTACTGCTGTTATTACAACTATCGACTCCCAACTAACCCTATGCGAAACAATCCTGAATTTATATACAAGGCACTCAAATATTAACCCGATTTTTAACACTCCGTTCCCAAGATAAATTTCACGAAGTTCACAACCTTTATTTGAAATAAAATCACTTCTCTTCTTTATAATGTTCATTTTGCTGATTTCCCGTGTTTTAGTGTGTTTTGACTTTGAGATTTAAAGCTCCGTAAAGGCTATGTGTTGAACTAGTCGGGGGCAGTCGCAATAGTCGAGTGTGGAGTTTATATTTCCAAAACCTATATTGCGTTAATCTGGATCATTTAGCAATTTATGATAAAACGGTTGATTATCAATATTTTCGTTTCAGTGACGCGGCGCTTTTTACCAGGTATTTCTTATAGATTGTTCGTTTTTAGATTTGATCAAAGTACTCGTAGATGGTCAGTTAATTGGGTGGACATTGTAATCATTGATAGGAAATCCAACAAATGAGTTGTTTTCGATCCAACAATCAGATTTGAGCGAGATGAAAAGCAGTCCAAAGAGGATGATACAGAAAAGAAAAGGCACTATGAGCCCTGCTTTTGTGACTTAAGACTCAAGTATAAAATTAATAACCGTGAAGTTACTGGTATGTTCACAGCTTTCTTTAAATTTCATTGAAAAATATTTTAATTTCTATTCTCTTCAGAGATGAATTAATAGGTTGAACCTTTGTTGTTTTCCCAGCATTAGGGCCACTCTCACGGTGTAGCACTTGGAGTATGAAATAACGTTTGGAAGCTGGAAGGAGAAACTATATACACTGAGCGGCACGAAAACCGAAACACCCAATAAATGATGTGTAATTATCTATTTAATCGAAGTGAAGCACTTCAACCATTGTTTTTAGACGGGGTATGCTATTGGCGTTGCTTTGCGAGTAAACAATGAAGTGTTGATTGTTTATTGCACTAGCCTCAATTGTTTTTTTCTCGCGCAACCTGGAAATGGAAAAGGATGTGAGCCAATAATGTTTTCCCGCTCCTGTAGCGCTTATTGTTGTACCTTTAATTGTTCCCCTTTCAATCACACGTGTTTGTAGGATCTTTCTGTGATTCTTTTAATCAGCTTTCTGGTCGCAGCGTGCATTACGTTGCAGAAGTGTTCAGTACTACACCTTATACATTTTCCAGAACCGTACGAAGGTACAGGGAAACTGGAGACCAGGATCAGGCCCGAGAAGAGTAACATCGGAGAAAGATGACCGCTTCTTACAACTTCAAGTTCTCCGCAACCGTCACACCACCGCTACTGAAGCACGAAATCGACTCCACCAAGTTCGAGGGGTCAATGTTAGTGAGAGAACCGTTCGAAGAAGACTGGAAGAAGCCAATCTTCAGTCCAGAAGACCTGCTACAGGACCGGAACTCACCAGAGAACATCGCACAGCTCGACTGCGTTTCGCAAGGGAACATCTTGGCTGGACAGTACAACAATGGGATCAAGTGTTGTTCATTGACGAGTCGCGATTTGCCCTCCAATCACCTGACGGAAGAGAGAGGGTCTGGAGAAGGCCAGGGGAAAAGTATTCCCCTTGCACTTTCTCATCCAGGACGCCTTTTCTCTGTGGTTCTGTGATGGTGTGGGCAGGAATCAATACAGCTGCAAGGACGGATTTAGTCTTCGTGGAGCATGGGAGCCTTACCGCACATCGGTATGTGAAGGAAGTCCTTCTGGAGCATGTTGTGCCTTTCGCTCCGTTTATTGGTGATGGTTTTACACTAATGGACGACAATGCACGCCCACATGTTGGGAGAAATGTGAAACACTTCTTGGATGAAACAGAGATTCATGCTATGGTTTGGCCTGCTCGAAGCCCCGATTTGAATCCCATGTAGCATGTTTGGGACCAGCTGGGGAGAAGAGTCTGTCAGCGCTATCCAGAGACCCTACAGGACCTACGGAACGCCCTCGTGGAAGAATGGGAGATGACTCCTCAACAGAATATTACCGCATTAATCAGGAGCATGCCTGAAAGGTTGAATGCCATCATTGCTGCAAGAGGTGGAAATACACGCTTTTGAAGATGCGAACAGAGGTCTCCGGGGTCTGTGAAGTGAAAGTGTGAACCATTAAAACAGAGTGCATTACCTTTATGAGCTTACTCAAAATTTCCTTGAAATGTGCATCTCTCGCTTAATTTGTTCAATTTGTTTATAATCGTCTTTTCTTTTCATTGTTAGACCGTTAGATGGGACCGTACCACAATATACCATCATAAGATGGTGAATTAGTGTCATAAATTTAGAATAAATTTCAGTTTTGAAAGAAATTGAAGTGTTGCGTTTTTGTTGCCGCTCAGTGTACATACAGATATGTTGTAAAAACTCAAAACTTAGACATGGTTGAAGAAAAGCAGTAATATGTTTCTTGGCTATAATGTTTATTAAGAGGATCGTTTGCTTAATATACTATAATCTTGTTAATATGGCACGTGAAAAACGAAAATATTGGAGGTGATTAGTGGCATACTAATTTCAGAGAAAATATATGCTTTTTCAAGTCGTTCTTGCAGCTTTCAGTGTAGTGAGTTTGCTTGCTGATAGTTTGATAGTGCCGGAGAAACATGTAATGTTACTGTCAGGTAAAGAGGAGTGGTGGTGGTCCAGTTCGATCCCGGCGGTATTTGAAGGTGCTCAAATATGTCAGTCTCGTGTCGGTACGTCTCCGAAAAATAAAAGTAGTTAGTGAAACGTAAAGCCAATAACTTCTTCTTTTCCTACCGCTTTTTCCTACACCTGTGGGGTCGTGGGTGCGAACAGCATAGCACACGTGGGTTTGGCCCTGTTTTACGGCCGGGTGCCCTTCCTGACGCCAACCCTATATGGAGGGATGTAATCACTATTGCGTGTTTATGTGGTGGTTGGTAGTGTGGTATGTTGTCTGAGTATGATGAGAAGAGTGTTGGGACGGACACACACACCCAGTCGCCGAGCCAAATCAGAAGCGTTTAAAATCCCCGACCCGGTTGGGAATCGAACCCGGGACCCTCTGAACCGAAGGCCAGTACGCTGACCATTCAGCCAATGAGTCGGACAACGTAAAGCCAATAAAATTATTATTAAAACACGCTTTCTGCAAGAACTTGTACATACAGAGTTGTGCAGCGTAGATACAATTTATGAGTGACATAGTGATTTCATCTGTCTGGATACGTTAAGAGTGTCTGGAGCGCGGTTATCGGGCGAGTTGGCTGTGCTGTTAGGGGCGCGCAGCTGTGGGCATCTGCACCTTAATTAAGGCCACGGCCGCTTCCTTCCCACTCCTAGCCCTTTCCTATCCCATCGTCGCCATAAGACCTATGTGTGTCGGTGCGACTTAAAGGAAATATCGTTTGGGAGTGCGCGGACCTGGCCAATCTTCCTCATCCTACGAGCTGTCAGCAGAGGGATACAGTTTAAATCTACATTTTCTATCTGTTTTTAATTTATTTTTTAATTCTATTGGTTCTGTTTTAGATTGTCTTGTGCATTTTAATGTGTTTTTAAACGTTTAATTAGAATTATATTTTTGATTTCAATTCAAAGGCAATACCTTATTCCATTTTTTGTTTTTATTTCATTTTATAAGAAAATAAGTCATTGCGAATTAGTTCCACTGATTATTTTAAATTTATAATCATCATCATTTGTTTCAAATTCTAATCAGTGGATATATTTTAAAATTGTAATAATTATTATTACGTTTTGTTTCACCCCGTACCATTAGGGGCCGATGACCTAGATGTTAGGCCCCTTTAAAGAACAACCATCATCATGATCCGTGTCTGGAGCAGTGACGACCTCACGAGATCGGGTGTGGTGTGACGCTATGAACTTCAGTGGTCCAACTCAATGAATGTGAGATTGAAAAGGGCAGGTTCCAACAACTGCACTTTCAGAAACTGTTCAGCACTCGTGCACATCGTGTGCATTTCTAACTGCGCTGCCATAAGTACGGTTGCACTTCAAATTTCTATTGTACACTTACTTTTCGGACACTCTGTATATCTGGGTTCATGAAGGCTTACTCTATTCAAAGAAGTGAAAACCGAAATATGATTTTAAAAAAATCTTTCCACTTTCAAGTGCCGTTAAGCAAATTTCTTTCGCATTTATATTTTTGTTGCTCCTATAAATTAGAAAATGATATGTAATTGTTCAGTGCTTGGAGGTCAAAAACGTGGCGAGCGCTCCCACTGATGCGGTACAATGATCAGAACACATCAGTGGCATTATTTCATAATCTTGAGTAGCGACAAGAAAGGAAAGCACGTTTATTGGCTAACAGGTTTTACGGTTCTATGTACATAGAGAACTTGCTGATTTCATTTCATGAACAAATCTAATCCATATTTTTCATTAATCTCTAAAATAAACATTCCGGGAGAAGAAAATCCGTTAAGAATCTATAAATATTTTTAAAAATAAATATTTTCCGTAGATCGTGCTTCCATGTGGAGTTGGTGGTGTTGGTTATTGTTTTGCGAGGAAGTACAACTGGACAGTCACCCTTTATTAGCACTAATGGTGGTGGTGGTGATTATTATTAATGAGTTTCATGTGATGTTTTCTTTAGATGACTAAGAATAAACACGTTTAATCTTTCCCTTCTCCTCTCATATCGCCCACCGATGTCCGCCATGTTTTTTTCTGGGTTACGGTGTGGAAATACGTATCAAATTCTCGGAGATATCGATTAAATTGCTAGATTGTCAGCACTGAAGTGGAGCGTTTTGTTTGCAATAGCCTTGGAGTATTTCCATCTCTGATACGTCCATGAAAATGAAGTCGGGATGAATTTGATAAATAATTTCAGCTATGCTTATGAATACATTCTTATGATTGCGTCTTGTATATCGGTGATGAGTGGAAGTCGTACCTGTGTGTGTGTGTGTGTGTGTGTGTGTGTGTGTGTGTGTGTGTGTGTGTGTGTGTGTGTGTGTGTGTGTGTGTGTGCGTGTGTGTGTTTTGAGAAATGTAAAATGCCACTGTTGACTGTGTCCATCACTGCTGCCTATTGCTTTGTTGATATAAACACTAATTGTGTGTTTTTGTGTTTCTGTTCCGGTGTTGGGTTTCAAGGTCGCCACATGGTTCAGGGTAGGTAGCACACACACCTTTAACTGTATGTAGTGTTGGCATGTTTGCATGCGTCTTGTGTTTGTGCCAACCCAACCTCTCCTTTGTTCTGTGTGGACTTAGTTTATTATTATTATTATTATTATTATTATTATTATTATTATTATTATTATTATTATTATTATACAGAGTGTCCAGAAATTAATGTTCACATTCTTCACTGTGAAATCGGAGAAATGCGAATGTTAATTGCAGTAGAGCAACATTGCGTGCTCATGCATCAGACTGTTTCTACAGTATATAGCCTTATCCGTGTTAAATCTGTCTGTTTGAACTTTGGTTTTCGTGTTTATTTAACATTCCGTCAAGACCTAATATAATCCATACGAGGCATCATTGGCATTTTCCTTTCAGTTTTCTTGTGATTATGGCGTATCTTTGTGAGCACGAAGTTTTGGACATTCTGTGTTGAGATGTGCACTTACAGCTACCAGCATGATCCTCGCTTCTACATTCTTGTTTTCTGTCCTAAGAAACTCCGCCTGATAGCCATGAAGTCCTTACGGTCTGACACCGTGGTTAGGCGGTTCGAATCTCATTCGTGGAAAAATGTCACCATCGCAATGTCGGCCGGCAGGTAGGGGAGGTGGTGGTATCACTAGCCTGCGTGCCAAAAGCCTGGATTCAATCCCAAAGCTCTCCGCAGTTGATAGTGATGCATCCGTCCGACGGAGATGTTAAGCCTTGAGCAGGCCCCTTGGTGCGATTCGCGACAGCGGGGCTCTTACTATCATTCATTCCATCTCATTAACTCCTCTGATGAGGTTGACATCAGGAAGTGCATTCTGTCGTAAAATCTCGTTACGAAGATTCATCTCAGGTCACACCCGACCCCGTAGAGAAACGGCATGCACGGTCCTAAGAGTGGTGGTCTGTTGGCAGCTTTCTTATGCCCATGTCCTCCATGATCTGTTTTACATACATTCTCCTTGGCCTTCCTCTTGGTTTCCTCCCTGTAACGCTATAATGCTATCACCAAGTCCTAAATGATTAGCGTGCTGGCCTTTGGCCACACGGGTCACGGGTTCGATTCCCGGCAGGGTCGGGAATTTTAACCATAATCGGTTAATTCCGCTGGTCCGGGCGCTGGGTGTATGTGTCGTCTTCATCATCATTTCATCCTCATCACGACGAGCAGGTCACCTACGGGTGTCAAATCAAAAGACCTGCATCTGGCGAGCCGAACTTGTCCTTGGACACTCTCGGCACTAAAAGCCATACGCCATTTCATTTTGCTATCACCAAGCAAGTTGGCTGTGCGTTTTGGGTCATGTAGTTATCACCTTGCATTCGGGAGATAGTGGGTTCGAACCCCACTGTTGGCAGCCCTGAAGATGGTTTTCCGTGGTTTCCATATTTACACCTGGTAAGTGCTGGGACTATACCTTAATAAAGGTCACGGTCGCTTCCTTCCAACTCCTAGCCCTTTCCTATCACACCGTCACTGTAAGATCTATCTGTGTCGGTGCGATGTAAAGCAATTTGTAAAAAGAAGGGTATTTTCCTGTCTTTTATTTGTCCTGTACTTAACATCTCTTCGATATGTACTGAACAGACGTGAGTAGTGGTAGTGATAGAGCTCAAAGCCCTATCCAGAACTGTCGAGCCTCTCTTGTTCTCTTGTGGCGTAGGATATTTCCTTTCTCATGCCGGTACTTCTCTGCTAATTAGTCTTAAGGGAAGATAGTTGCCCAGATTTACCACCACATTCTCCAAACTGTTTTTTTCATGTACAGGCACTTCTCTTCGCACTTTCATTTGCAAACTATTATTATCTTCCGTCATCTGTGCTGTTAGATCATAACGATCACTTTGTCTTTTTATATTAGAGAGCCTCATTCTTCAATCCTTCACAGTTCACTGGACTTGTGGCAGTTCAGGTACTCGATAGCAATGGGCAAACGGTTTCTTCCGCTGGGTACGGCGCAGTGTTGTACACCCCTGGGACTGCAGTCTGACCGGTTCTTCCCCACTCCACGTGGGTGCAATGTCCTCGGTGTGGCCGGGCGCTTTCTCTCTCTGCTCTGAGTCACTCCCAGCATCCCCTGGACCTGGAACAATGACAAGGCCACGGACAAATGAACAACGAAGGAAATGCTAATGTGGATTACAGCACTCGGGTCATCGTGAGGCTCAGACCTTTCGTTAGAATCTATGAACTACCGGTACTTGCTAAACTTCCAGCATTTCCCACGTGAATTCACAGGGGCGAGGTTCTGTTCCGGAAGATGGAGTGATCAGCGGAACGTCTTTCAGATGGTGACCTAGTCTTCACATACGGTAGTGGAGTGTGGGTCTCGTAAGATTCATAAACATTACATCTGCTGAAAGAGCACTTCTGACAGGAGTCGCAATTTCATTATTTGAACTGAAGACTCGTGAATAGTATTGACTTGTGACAAAAGGCGAAAGAGATTATCTGTCTTTTTATCTTACTACAAATACAATACCTTACGCTTCCTTCCGCATCTGAGACTTGTGGCCATTAAGATGGATACAGCACATTTATTGTTTTGTAAGGCTGTCATACATATCTTCTCTGAATTGACAGGATTTTTTTCTCTGTATGATGTGACAGTGACTACATGAGTATCGGCTCGTACCACCGTAAACCTTCAGTACCGCGTGCTTACGCAACGAAATCCCAGCGATTCCAAGCCTCTTTTCTGTCCGACGTCCCTTGATCAATTCTTGTTGTTTTCCGACCCCGATGGTATTAGGTTTTCGAGGCCTAGGAAGACCCTTATTTTCACGCCCTTCGTGGCCCATCTTTCTTTTTGCCGAAACCTCATTCGTCCATTTCCTGTTCTGTTTGGTGGTAAAAGAGGATGGTTACTTCCTCCACCATCATCTCTACATTCCCCAGTGAGTGGGGGAGCGGTAGAATGTATTCCACGGTATCCCTTGCCTCTCGTAAGAAGCGATTAAAAGGGGGACCCGGGGTTTTCAACTTCGGAACGTAGGTTGGCGATCACGGTTCCTCTTGTCAGGCACCTCACTTTCATACATCCTATCTGACCTTTCTTGGTCAACTCATGTTCTTTTCGTACCCCAACGGTCCAGGAAGTCTTTCATTTTCACGCCCTTCGTGGCCCTTGTCTTTCTTCTGCCGATACCTTCATTTTCCCAAGTGTCGGATCTCTTCCTTTTTTTCCTGTTAGTAGAGAATGGCTGCCCAGTTGTACTTCTTCTTAGAACAGTAATCACCACCAGCACCACGTGTCTCGTGGGAGGTGGCTCTCATCCAAGGGAGTGGAGCGGGAAGTAGCCCGGTGGTTCGATCTGACTCGGTTCGAGTTCCGTTGGTCTGTGCTGGTATGAGATTTTCCAAACCTCTTAGCAGATTTATATGGAGTGAAGGCAAATGACGCTGTTGGCGATTCGTCCATCGGATGGGGACGTTAGCCTCGAGCAGACCCCTTAGTGCTATTCGACAGGAGTAGGCTATGTGCCGACACGGGGTTGCACCCTCTCCCTACGTCGTAATCACACAAACAACGCCATCAGGCGCGCAGGTCGCCCATGGGGGTCAAATAGTAAGCCTTTCAATCAATCACAGCCGCGTAAAGTAAGTGCAGTCTTACTGTTATTTTTATCGTTCATACAATATCATCGCAATCATCTAGGGATCCTTCCCGCAGACCGGGCAACATTTGAGTGGACGATACGCCTTCCTCTCCTTTAATATCTTGTAACGTGGTTCATCTTTAATTTGGTTTAACCACGTCCAGCGGGTCTCTTTCCAAGTGGTAGCGGCGATTGGGGATTTAAATTGCGGGGGGGGGGGATTATATACATCAAAACTGACGAAACAAGCCACAAAATTGTAAGTTTTTTATGCTGTCTGAGTGAATTCCGACAGGGTGAGAGTTTACCAATTTAAGTGCGGTAATAATTGTTTCTTAAAGATTTTGATCCAATACTACACAATAAAACTTGCACCAAAGGGACAATATTACGTACCGGTATTTGTTACAATTAAGTAAAAGTTCGGCGTAATTATACCATTAAAATCATTTAGAATTTGAGTACACACTAAGAAACTAGCAGGTACTGAAGAAAATGCCAGATTGACGAATGCGCGCGGCAAGCGGGTGAATCATACCTCAGTGTACATAACCTTGGCAAAAAAAGAATAATTATATATATAGACATGATACTGTATAGGATTTTCACGTGCCATGAAAGCATCAATAGCAAAATGCTGCCCTTCCTCACAGCACGTGCTACTTGCTGTGGCGCTACACAAATTGGTTGGACGGGACGAACGACGTTTTGTGCATATTTCCGCCAATTTTATTAATGAAAATCCACAGCCTGTTTCCAGTCATTCGACCGGGTCAAGGAGGAATGAAGCCCCCATCTAGCGGCGAGGATAGGAATTGTGCCGGCTGCCGAGGCCTGTCGCACTCCTCTGGGGCAGTGGTTAATGACTGACGGATGAAATGGAATGATACTGGAGTGTTACTGGAATGAAATATGACAGGAAAAACCGGAGTACCCGGAGAAAGCCCTAGGGGCTCTGAAGTTTGGGGCGTGGGTTGGCGACCACGGGGCCCTTAGCTGAGTCCTGGCATTGCTTCCACTTGTGCCGGGCTCCTCACATTAACTATCCTATTCGACCTCTCTTGGTCAACTCTTGTTCTTTTCCGACCCCGACGCTATTAGGTTTCCGTGGGCTAGGGAGTCTTTCATTTTCACGCCCTTCGTGGCCCTTGTCTTCCTTTGGCCCGATACCTTAATTTTTCGAAGTGTCGAATCCCTTCCATTTTTCCCTCTGATTAGTGTTATATAGAGGATGGTTGCCTAGTTGTACTTCCTCTGAAAACAATCACCACCACTACCCGGAGAAAAAGCTGTCCCGCCTCCGTTTGGTCCAGCACAAATATCACATGGAGTGACCGGGATTTGAAGCACGGAATCCAGCGGTGAGAGGCCGACGCGCTGCCGCTTGAGCCACGGAGGCTCTAATTGTGTTAATAATTAAAGGAAATCAAGGAAGGAATTAGCTGATAAGACAACAAGGCTTGATTGAATAATTCATATAATGCTTAGTTTCAGCCGGAAAAAATGCGAATAAAAATGTAATAATTATGTTCTCCAAAAAAATGGGGGTGGGGGCTAATCGCCGCTAGTCTTTCCAAGTACTGACATGTCCCCGGCATCCTTTGTACATGGCCAAACATTCTTCCACTGTTACGATCACCTGCACATCCCTCTTCTCATCTTCTGCATACCAAGCTGCCTCCGTGGATCAGTAGTACAATGTCGGCCTCTGGATCCCAAGATATCGTGTTCAACCCCGGCAGGGGTAGTCGGATTTTTGAAGGGTGGAAAATTCCCATTCGACACTCCACGTACCGGGCGAGTTGGCCGTGCGGTTAGGGTCGCGCAGCTGCGAGCGGAGATAGTGGGTTCGAATCCCACTGTCAACAGCCCTGAATATGGTTTTCCGTGGTTTCCCATCTTCACACCAGGCAAATGCTGGGGATATACCTTAATTAAGGCCACGGCCGCTTTAAAAAAAATCACAAGTCATTGAAAAGAGGCATCAGCAAATTAAAGACGCAACTCAATGCCGTATGTCATGATTGGCAGAATAAATGTTTTGAACATCGTCATCCCAGACTAGATTCCGCAATTGGCAGAAGAAAGTAGAGCCCTTTGACACTCTGTTTTGGTCTTCTAGCTTACCACTCCCAAACTTACCACATATTTAACTTGCTACACCACCAATCCAATTCCTCTGCACCTCTTGCTCTGTTTCTCCCCAGATTACATCATCATCTGCAAACACGAATGCATTCAAATTTTCGGAGTCTACAGCTTTGATCTCTCAATAATCACATCCATTTGAGAGCAATGAAAAGAAGTGGAGAGTGCGCACTCCCTTGTTAAACGGCTCTCTTAGTTCGAAACCATTCTCATCCACCATTTCCAATTTGAACATAGCTTTCGCAATCTTCATATAACAATTGGAATTTACAGATTAAAGAATTTGGAGTATCCAATTTATGTAAACATTCCCATATTTTACTTCGTGGCACGCTGTCGTAGGCTTTTTCTAAATCCAGGAATACAATTCCCCTTCCCCAGTACGTTTCCATTAGTTGTCTTATCGTTTAATACCATTATTTTTTTAAACATGTAGAGACTTCATTAGAGGATCGGACCTGTATTTTTCAAATGAAATTTTATGTTGTAAAATGCCGATGAATAAACAAAATGAGAATCTCTCTTTCGTTTCGAAGTGAAAATGCATGTAGGACAGGGCCAAGGAGGGAAGAAATAACTGCTTATCTCTGAGAAGGGCACTTCTGCTATAATTACACTTAGGGAAACTCGGGACGGAACGGAATAATAATTGTAGATAATTAGGGCGAGGGAAGATTCACTTTTCGTATCAACTTTTTTGTCATGTATAGAACAACATGTAATGCAGATATTACTAATAGTTTTGTTATTTTTGTAAATATGACAGTTTTTTCCGTTCTGCCCCCTGCATGGCGTAGCATGGGACAAAGATTAGTTTTAACGAAAAAGTAAATACAGAAAGTAGAAGTAAGTCATTTTGAAACGAGGAACTATTTACAGTGTTCACATGCTTAGGCTGCTCCGTCATTTTCACCGTCAACGAGTTGTGGACCCACTTTAGAAAACTCTGATATAACATCTACCTTGTAAAGATACCATTTGACGCGAAGTAACAGCCTGCATTGCCAGTTCTATTCGACCTACATTCCAGTGTTGGCTGTTAGTTTTACTTCCGTAATTTCCCACCATCCGATATAGTACCTTACCATGACAATATGGTGGGATGCAACGAGACACCATCCCGTTCCGCCCCACGGTCATGTAGGCTAACTACAGCCTGTTACATGTACCTTAGGAGTACACAGTAAATAAGGTATTATATGGAAGATAATTGGCTTACTTAATGTGAAAATTCATTAAAAGTTACAAATATATATTATGTGTTAGACGTCAACAACACTCGTTCACTGAGAAACCTTCCGAACTACACTCATGTTCATAAAAACCAGAACATCTTGAAAGACTAGAGATAGGAAGTTCATATTCACAGGACATGTGCATTAGTATGTTCTGAAGAAATGAATAGAATTTGAACCACGTCAGCCCTCAGGTTCAAGGTCCACATCGATATCTCGGCGCACCACAACCGACTGGTAATGTGCCTGAGGCTCTCGTTGTCGATATAAACCGAAGTTAATGGATCAGTGTGACTTGAGCAGACGTGCAGGTTGCCTCGCAGACGTATGCGAGAACCGTACCGTCAAATGAGTGAGTTTGAAAGGGGCATGAGAAAACGTGATGCATCCATCCGGGTAATTGCTGCTCGTGTGGGACGAAGTGTGTCGGAAGTGGAACGGGTGTGTACAGAATGGTTCACAGGAGGCCGTAGAACACGACGAGATGGGTCTAATCGCACCACCCAGACCACCCCCAGGGAAGATAAGACACCTCGTCCGAATGGCATTGCAGAACAGATCTGCGGCCTCCTCGGTTCTGGCGCAACAGTGGAAGAGTGCAACATATCGCACACTATCAGGAGTGACAGTCCGTCGCCGTTAATTACGGTCTGGGTTACGGGCGCCTCGTCCACTTCTCCGCCTACCTTTGACTAATCTGCATACACATGCTAGACTGCAATGGTGTATGGAACGACGTCACTGGGGCAGGAATGGCAGCAGATAGTGTTTTCGGACGAATCCAGGTTCTGTTTGTTTGAAAATGATAGCCGCATTTTGGTTCGCTGCAGACAGAGGAAGAGGCATCATATTGACTGCATTCGCACAAGATATACAGCGCCAACTCACGGCCTTATGGCGTGGAGTGCTATTGAATACAACCACAAATGTCAGTTGGTGCGTGTCCAGGGGCACTGTGATCAGTTTGACCTATGGGTGTATAGTGCGCATTGGTATCACCCAAATATCACTATAAAATTTGTCACAAATGAAACATAATAATTGCTTTTACACATATCAAGTGAAAAATCTGCGGCAAATTACGAAATATTTGATTTTTGGAGGATATTATGTATACGTACTTTACCACTTTACAAGTACATTTGGTGTTGCGCTCACAGTGACACACGTATGTCTTTTGTCTTACACTTTCAACACCGGGCGAGTTGGCCGTGCGCGTAGAGGCGCGCGGCTGTGAGCTTGCATCCGGGAGATAGTAGGTTCGAATCCCACTATCTGCAGCCCTGAACATGGTTTTCCGTGGTTTCCCATTTTCACACCAGGCAAATGCTGGGGCTGTACCTTAATTAAGGCCACGGCCGCTTCCTTCCAACTCCTAGGCTTTTCCTATCCCATCGTCGCCATAAGACCTTTCTGTGTCGGTGCGACGTAAAGCCCCTAGCAAAAAAAAAAAAAAAAAAAAAAAAAAAAAAAACTTTCAACAATTTCGTGTGTGATATCTGTTTTCACTGAAGTTCTTTGCTTTCGTTTCATTGCTTCATTTGTCAATGACATCATTTCATGAATTGTATCGCGATATGCAATATTTAATAGGCGACAAAATGGTATGGGCAGTGTACATAAGAAAAATTCAGTGGACTAGTGATTTATTGGTCCAGGGATCGAGCTACTTTCGTTCGAACAGAAATAAAAATATTTATTGGTCCAGGGATCATGCTATTTTTCTGTTGACCTCCATTTTGCTGTTTGAACTGGCCGCTCTAGTCATATGGACAAAGATAATGAGAATCTACAGACATAGCCCTCCCATTCCACGGTGCTAGCCCTGGACCTGAAGAAAGTAACAAAAGACGGCACCAGCAGCGGAGTACGTCATAAACCAGTCCTGTCTACAGCCTTAAGTATGTTTTCATATTTCTCAAATAACGACGGTATTTCTTAATTTGCCGCAGATTTTTCACTTGATATGTGTAAAAGCAATTATTATGTTCCATTTGTGACAAATTTTATAGTGATATTTGGGTGATACCAATGCGCATCGTACCCGACCTATGGAATGACATCCTGCGACCCGTAGCCATACTCTTTCTGCACGACACCTCCAGACGCCATATTTCAGCAGGACAATGCGCGACCGCATATTGCTGCTCGAACACGAGCCTTCTTGTTGTCACGGGATGTCAGACTGTTGCCCTGGCCCGCCCGATCACCGGACATGTCGCCAATCGAAAATGTGTGGGATATGGTGAAACGATGGGTGCGGCGCTGTTACCCAGTACGAACCACCAAAGATGAACTGTGGAACCAGGTGAATGCAGCATGGATGGCTATACCCCAGGACGCCATTCGCGCCTTATACGCGTCAGTACCATCACGCATGGAACAAGTTATCAGTGTTCATGGAGGACCCAGTGCCTACTAGGCTGAACTTATGTGACTGAAATGCTAATCGTTTCTGCAGAACATACTAATGAACATGTCTTGTGAATATGAACTTCCTGTCTGTAGTCTTTCAATGTTTTCTGTTTTTTATGAATATGAGTGTAAATAAAATGGCTGCCTTGACTTCTTCTGGAATTGCTGAAAGAGTTAAACTTATTCCCACTAGGTTCCCACACAATCCAATACCGTAAGTAAAATAGGGCTCTCCGTTCCGCCCTACTGCTGGGTGTGACCTCAACGGAGAGGAATCGAAATTTGTTAGACGAACGTAACATTGGTCATCTTTATTCGTTTCCTGTGGAGCTGAGCTTCTTCCTGGGTAATTTCCACGTTTTAGGTGCTATATGTGATGAAACCCTAGAGAGAAAAATTCTTGAAAGAATTTTTCTCGTGGACATGCCTTGGTTTCCTTTCTTAATTATCTTGTGTGTGTCAGCTCTTTTCTATCTGGAACCTTCTTCCTTTGTGTAAAGCATCCTGTACGTGGCATGTTTGTCTGCATCTGGTGCTTGCTTCTCAGCTTGTTTACTTACCTGCTTGGCTGTATATTGTAACATTTAATTCTGTCTGTATGAGGATGATGTAAATGTCGTTGGATTAATATAACAAAACATTTCCCCCCACATAGTCCCAACCAGAGTTTATTATACTTCCCCATTCTGACCAAAGGATGAGTACTTCTGCGATTGACGTCTCGAGGCTGCCTCTTGCACACCAAGGATACTGAGGAGGCAAAGATTCGGTGGTGGAGACAGGTTCCTGTTAGGCGGTTGTTCAAAGCTGCCGCCAGAAAGACCGTCCCGCGGCTTCCAGGTTATACGGAAACTAGTTAGAGCGATATCTTTATCGGACAGACCACATTGTACGAGAGAGACTCAGTGACAGACTTGAAAGTAGCGAGAATGATTGCTGAACGTACTCGAAATGAGGCGATAAGGCTCGACTGACGGAGCAGTACGTACAGACCGGCTTCGTGATGTTAGGCGAATGGAGAATAAAAAGTAACCTAGGAGAAGAATGAACCAGACTGGAGGGTAAGAGAAGGCCGCGATCGTTAGACTCAGAGGTGTGAAACTGAACGAAGCCAACAAAGCTAATTAGAAATGGAGCATTGTGGAGACGTTTAGTTAGTTTACAGAGGCTTGCAGACTGAACGTTGAAACGTATAAGTCTATAATGAAGATGTATGTAAAATAATAAATGTTCTCTCTTGAGCTCAACGTAGCTGAACTCTAACTTTGCTATGTCCATGTAAAAGTTAGCTCAGCAGTTTGCTGAACTAGAAGCGGAAAATGGATGACAACTAGTCAGCTGGAATCCTATCTAAACACCGAATGGCTTGTTTTGTGTTGTAGTGAAACTTGATGTTCCACATCTGGTCCTCTTATTTCACTATTTTCTGCTCTTAATCGACTCTGATTTGATGTTGATACGTTTTCATAAAGTGGATCTTTGTTTTAAAATCATGTTGGCGTTCTTTCATTTCTTCTGAATGGTAAATAGTCTCAGCTTGTCCCGCCGTCTTACCCGGAGGTCCCGGATTCGATTCCCGCCCAGGTCAGGAATTTTTACCTGGATCTGAAGGCTGGTTCGAAATGCACTCACCCTAATTGATTACAGTTGAGGAGCCACCGCTGTTTAGAAAGCCCAGAGGATTCGTCATGCTGACCACGTTACAGTGTGCAGGCCTTCGCGCTGAGCAGTGAGCTGTCATTATTTCTCTTACAGGTACCTCATATTTCTGAGGTGCTGAATGCTCTCTACAGAAGGTCACAGCGCAGCGTTACTTGCAAATAGAGAATTGTGGAGACTCCTAATT
Source organism: Anabrus simplex (assembly GCF_040414725.1). NCBI lineage: Eukaryota > Metazoa > Arthropoda > Insecta > Orthoptera > Tettigoniidae > Anabrus > Anabrus simplex. Next base: position 88,585,129 of record NC_090276.1, on the reverse strand, counting down.
AATTCACAGAGCCTTTCAGACTTAACACTGAAGATGTGATCGAAGTCCTTCATTCAGGTCATACAGTATTTCCTTTCCGTTTCTTTCCAATCTGAATCCGTAACTTATCAGTTTATGATGTTATGAAGACCACAGAAGAATGCAGATAGCCTGGAGCCAATCTTCCGTCTGGTCCTCTTCGGCTTCATTAACGATGCTAAGCAGGAAGGCACGCGGAAGGCTCTTGTAGACGTGTCCAAATTTAACAGATACGTTGTCTGTGTGACAAAGTAACGTGATGCCATCATGTAAACGTTTGTAGGGAACGACGACTCCTGTGTTTCCGGAGACGTGGCAAATCAGTTACAAGTCCGTCGACTTTGTGTCGTTCATGTAGGAAATAAAGCAAGCTCGGCACACCAATTACATGTACAAAAGGAGAGCAAAGGCGAAGGCTGCACTATCCTCATGCTGAGAGCTGTGATGATGATTTCAGGGGCAAATAACGAAGTAATAATCAGCCTTCTTCACACTAATCTGAGGAGGAAGACACAGGTCCCAGCCTTCGAAGCACGAAATCATTTTATTTCGTAGCCTACTCTGTCGAATTTGATATGTTTATGACCTTCAGAATAATTTGGAAGGAGCAACTGCACAATACCTCACTCAAGTTCTTCGAACGTAAAACTTACCATGAGGAACCTTTTTCAGTGCGCGTAAAGTAGTTCCAGACGGCTACAGTGTGTGACATTTTCGACTGATTCTTGAATGATATCGTTTCTTTTGTGAATGACGTAGACTATTTGAATGGTAGTCCCAGTGTTCGTCTTAATATTATTTAAATAAAGAATACACTCAAAACATTATGAAATGAAATATTGTACCTTATAAGTGTTCCCCGTATCATTTCGACCCTTACGGCGTGACGAATAATTTTCTGAGGGTGTTAATATTGCATTAACATATGGAGGTTTTCGGCGACAATAAGGGAAGGAATTCACGATGGTGCCCTGTGCTCTGCTAGTCAGCCTGTAGCTCAGACGGTGGTAAGAGAGACTCCCTAGGCTGGTGCAAGTTGTGAGACCCTAAGGACGTCTTTATGAAAGGTTCCACAGTTTCCTAACACAGAGAATGTATCGTGCCTCGTCCCATGCTATTTTTTTGTGGGTATAGTGAATGTTGTGAAGTGTAGATAAGCCTCCTGCTTGTACTGGCCCATCATTTCCGTACAGCGCGTTTCGCTCAAAATATCCCAATTTCCAATTGCGATACTGTTTTAAAACACCCTACATGCATGTCATATTGCTATAATAAACACAAAGTATTAAAACGTGCTGAAAATGTTAGCACCAGTGAAGCTACGTGAAAAATGTTACGGTACCACAATGTTGAGGTGTACCTGCCGTATAGCCACGACAGGATGCCAGTAGATCACGGACGCCATGAACCTGCGCAAAGTTAGGCCTAGTACATTTTTCAAAATGCAGCTAATGCTTTGTCATTGCTCGATTATTTACAAATTTTACTATGAAAATATTTACCATTTTTTCGTCAAAATCTTGCAGCAGGTTTCAGTCCAGTTTTGATGATGTAAGAGATTGTTCTAAAAAAATGTTGATGTCTCCAGTTTCCTTATGTTTAGACGTTTTGATTCTTTCGCCTAAAATGCAACATTTCTTTCTTGTCTTCAAATCTTCGATATTTGTATCCATCCTGCCTATTCGAACATCCGATGTTTCAGCTTCATTTTTCAAACAAAATACAAACTCCTTGAAGCGGGGTTGAGTTCTTAGAATTCCGTCCTTCAGCGGCATTGATAGCTGTGTCTTTTTCCGGGACATTTCCACAGCTCGAGTAGCATTTGTGGACACCCAGCTAGTAGACATATGTACACTTCTCGGCTATTTTGAGACTCATTACCTTATTTATTTCACCTGCATATTTCTTCCTTATACTTTTACACTATTTTCTGTCAATTTCATGTTCCGATATTTTGAGACTGCACCGTGTCTCTCTTCACTAAGTAGGTCTTCTCAAAAAAGTATTCTGCGCTCAAAATTTCCCGTTCTAACTTTAAACAGGGTCAGGATGTTGATGACCGAAAAATATTTTTAAAATGATCTGTAAAATGACAGCAAAAATAAGTAAAATGATTCGAAAACTTAAAAATGACAAATTTTAAATGACATGTTACAATCAGTTTACTAATAGAGCTGGTACAGCCTCGGACATTATAATAAGCTTTTAGCGTTTTCTCATGTCAAGAAAATAAAATCAAATTCTTTACGTTTCGCAGAGAACTTTTTCTTCAGAAGAAAATCACGACTTTTCACGAGGAAGACTTCCGTTTGGAGGTGTCTCCTGGAGTGTGGACATTTCCAAGAATTAAGTGGTGAACAAAGTTTCTTTAGTTGTGAAGATTCTCAAGTCTCCGTATTCACCTTCACTTACAGTTGCGATAATATCCAATAACACACGCGTAAATGCTTCAAAATCCTCAAACATGTACGAAAATGACTCAAAAAATAGACTAATGAATTCTATGAAATGACCAAATATTGATGTATAATTTTAGAAAATTACCTAAAAATACAAAGGAAAAAATACAAAAAAGGGACCGAATAAATGAGCATTTCTACAATCTGTAACTATGATCAGTATTTTTGTACAAGTTAAACCACGGCCGACTGGATTCCTCGCTGCGCTCCTTATACCGGCCTTGACAATCGCTTGTGAAGCCCAGCATAAAGCTGTAATTGGAAAGTTTCACCGTAATGCCGCTGGAACGCTGGCCTACTACCCACTGACAGGAAGCTGTTTTTATACCGCAAATTGCCGCATTTGTTTTATTAATATGGTTTTGGTGTCGTAAATGTTGGCAATGTGTTCGCAATGAGGTGCTTGTTGGCTTGATATTGAGATCTGATAGTTATGCGCTAGTGAGTTTATTTTTTATTGTGTAGTGTGGTGAATATATTTTTTAAATTGTGTTTACAAATCTTGAAATTTGTGACATTCTTGTGCACCTTTTCGTACTTTGAGCAGAAATTTTATGGAAACAAGAACAAAGTGATTTCTCGCTGTAACTTCGTCCTGAACAAGGATTTTAATTTATGCGCTAATTCGTTTTAAATGGTGTGGTGATTTGCTTTTCTTTAACTGTGATAGGAAATATTCGAATATATATTGCTGTGTGCCTTTTTTGTATTCCGAACAGGAAAAAAAAGAGCAAAGGGACACTATCATTTCCCGAATTCTCTGTAGACCGGGACAAAACTACGGAGTGGCTAAAAGCAGGTAGCACTCTCATCTTAGTTTTCCGTTTCTATTTCGGGTATTTACCTTCGTTCTTTCTTTCTTTCTTTCTTTCTTTCTTTCTTACTCTGTTTACCCCTCCAGCGTTGGCTTATCTCTCGGACTCAGTGAGGGATCCCACCTCTACCACCTCAAGGGAAGTGTCCTAGAGCGTGAGACTGCGGGTCGGATATACAACTGGGAAGGATGACCAGTACCTCGCCCAGGCGGCCGCAACTTCTATGCTGAACAGAGGCCTTGTGTTGGGAATGGGAAGATTGGAAGGCATAGACAAGGAAGAGGGAAGGAAGCAGCCGTGGCCTTAAGTTTGTTACCATTCCGGCATTTGCTTATAGGAGAAGTGGGAAACTATGGAAAACCACTTCGAGGATGTCTGAGGTGGGAATCGATATCCCTCTCTACACAGTTGACCTACCAAGGCTGAGTGGACCCCGTTCCAGCCTTCGTACCACTTTTGAAATTTCGTGCCTGGGCCAGGAATCGAACCCGAGCCTCCGGGAGTGGCAGCTAATCACGCTAATCAGGCATTTTTACCCATGAATTTTCTTTCATAGAATAATCCTTTAGGCGGTGTCGTATTTGCCATATGACAGCAACACAACACATTTTTAACCAAGATAATCTGAACTTTAACATTTAAACATTGACAAGCAAGAATCACTACTGCTATGACGGTAAGGCCAACGTATGAAGTGTTGTTACCTGAGCAATGCGGCCGATGACCTAGATGTTAGGCCCCTTTAGACAACAAGCATCATCATCATCATCGAGCAGAGAACAGTTTACAATTTATTTACTCAAAATACTTTTCTCTCACTGAATTTTGTTAAATTCTTATTCTTCTTCCTTTTCCGCTATTTGTTTTACGTCCACAGACACAGATAGGTCTTATGACGCCGGTGGAATAGGAAAGGGCTAGCAGTGGGAAGGAACCGGCCGTGGCATTAATTGAGGTACAGCCTGATGTGAAAATGGAAAGCCACGGAAAACCATCTCCAGGGCTGCCGACGGTGGGGTTCGAACCCACTATCTCCCGGATGCAAGCTCACAGCTGCACGCCGCGCGGACAACTTGTTCCAACCTACTGCATTTCAAGTAAAAATTATTGTCTGAATTTAGCACGGCCAACTTGCCCGGTATTTAATATTTTAGTGAAAGGTATGAATGAAATGTAATCTGAAACTATATATATATTGAATTAAAATTTAAACATGTTTGAGTCAAAATGTTTATGTTATACATACAACGAATATGGAAAAAGTAATACTTTTATGTTTTGTCCAACCCTCTTCCTGAGAGCAGCGCTTGAAGAATTTTAAAACTCTAATTGAACAATGACTCTTAATCTCAATATTAACATCAGAAGACAAAAGCATTGTGGTAAGTTCTGCTATGTATCAAAATGCCATGATAATAAAAACGATTACTATTATTCCTCACAATTAAGGAACGTCAGTTGGACTACTCCATCCTCAGCGGTTTCATTTCACGACGTTGTTTTGGCACGTATCAATGAAAGTAGCCTATAGGATTAATCATTTTAACAATATTAGTCAATCTAACACACTATTTTATTCTCTAAATTAAGATACATCGGCAGTCAGAGTCAGTATCAGAACGTCAGCTGGACTAAGTCATTTCCCCGCAGTTTCATTTCACGACTTCACTTTGGCAAATATCAACGAAAGTAACCTTTAGGATTAATAATTTTAACAGTATTAACCTATGTAACATTCTCCATAACTCTAAATTACGATAAATCGGCAATCAAAGTCAATATATTCCATAAAGAAGTATGCATTTCTACCGCAAATAGGTCGGCCGCCAGCGCCACGTGTCGAGCTGTGTAACTACTCCGATTACAGTGTGTGGACCCGATTGTCAAGGCCGGTAAAGAGCTAGCTAAAGCGACGCATCAAGTCGGCCGTGGTTAAACATGATCTCTGGTGTCTATTGTGAACCAATTGAAAGATGACATGTCGTCAAAATCCCAGTCCTTGTCATAAAGTTGTTGACGGTTTAACGTTGTCATTCTCGATTCAGTCACAGTCTACAAGGTTATTTCACTCAGTGTTTAAAGTGCCATGAAAAACACACAGTTTGTAAGTGAATAAAATAATAAATCTAGCCGCATAATAAAGTATTAGGAATAAAAGTTTGCATGCACAACAAAGTATCGTTTCATTGTTACTAAAAATCTATTCTACGCATGATGTTTTCATGGAAAATGTATAATAATAATGTGTTACTTTAACTAAATATTTTCACTTTGTCTTGAAAGCTGAGGACTGCTGCTCATGCAAAATCCTATCCCGTGGTTTCCTAATCTATCCGCAGGAAGTTGTGGGTTTCATTGTAAGCAATGATGAGTGTAACCCTGCCTTCTGCGAGGTTGACCTTGTGATGAACGGAGTGAGTTGGCTGCGTGGTCATTGCGTTCGGGAGATGGTGGGTTCGACTCCCACTGTGGCCAGCATTGCAGATGGTTTTCCATCGTTTCCCATTTTCACACGACGCAAATGCTGGGGCTTGCTCTTGCGTCGCCGGAAACTTTGAATGTGTTAGTGCGACTTTAAACCACCTCGTGACGTCACGTTAAAGAATACAGTTCGCCAGTTTTTAGCCACTTACGACCATGACTGACACTAGTCCAATGCGCCAGTCTTTCTTGAACCAGCGGCTCAGTCAAGAATTCTCGCTGCTGCTGCTGCGGGTTGTTTAAAGGGGTCTAACATTTAGGTCATCGGCCCCAAGAATTCTCTGCGATATTCTGGTGTGAGATGGTCATAAAACATGAGACGACGCTTCCTATGCGCCCCACCGTCGGCAGCTCTGAAGATGGTTTTCCATGGTTTCCCAGTTTCACACCAGGCAAATGCTGGGAATGTACTTTAATTAAGGCCACGGCCGATTCCTTCCGACTCCTAGCCCATCGTCGCCATAAGACGGTACGACGTAAAGCAAATTGTTAGTTAACAGCAAGCCTGTAGACCTATATTACAGTGCTAGCAGCATGTCGCATGTTATTCTCGCCACTCAATGTTCCTGGGTCAGAAGAGTTGTAATCCTGTGGCTCACGGTGTATATAGATGATGAATATTTCATACTGTATAATATTTTAGCTTCCATTTTGAAAGATACAGATGTATTAAAACTCTGATGTTTTGATATTTCACTGTATGTGTTTGTAAAATAGACTTTTAGAGCATGGAATTCTGTTTGAGTCATTTTCCTTATAAAGTGTCTTGTGTAACTTTTGAATGGAACTATCAGTATATTTCTGCAGTGCTAACTGCTCTGAGCCCACAATTGTTTACAACACTACCATTGATATTACCATAATCATTGTACCCCTTGTCCAATTTGATCTTAAGTTGCGTTGTGGATCATTGATCTCCGTCTGCCTGTCTTCCCACCATTGTTCATCAAAAACATCTTGAAAGTTTGCCACTTTCTTTCTTAGGTCTTGTTCAATTGGTTCTATCCATAGTATCGAGAGAAATGGTCATAAAACTTGAGACGGCGCTTCCTATCCGCCCCACCGTCGGCAGCCCTGAAGATGGTTTTCCGTGGTTTCCCATTTTCATATCAGCCAAATGCTGGGACCGTACCATAATCAAGGCCAAGGCCGATTCCTCCAGTTCTAGCATCGACTTCACGATCCTTGTTCTTTCCACTTGCCCGTACCATCTGCATTCACCTACTGTTTCTCATATTATCATTTTTCTTCTTCAGTCCTGTCTTAGTTCTTAGGAATTTCATGTCACTTGCCTGGGTTTTGCTTTCCTCTGCTTTGGTCGTTACCCATGTTTCAGCTCCAGACGTCAAGGTTGGTAGAAAGTAGATTTCCTTACATTGTATTGTCACTGTGTCGTACACCACACTCCCGAGATTCTGAAATGTTCTTACTCTCCCTAGACTCTTCCAGTCCTTGATGCTTATGTAAAAGTACCTCAAGTTTAATTTAAACCTCAACAGCGAGCGTATATCTGTCGTATGTTACTGTAAAACTCTGTTGATAACCCCTGATTGCTGTGTGTGTAGATGCATGAGGATGACATCCTGTTCCAGGAGCTGAAGGAGAGTTTCAACTATGGACTCTTCTGTCCACCAGTGAACGGCAAGGCCGGGAAGTTCCTAGACGAGGAGCGGCGCCTCGCAGACTACCCCTTCAATGGGCCCGTCGGCTACCTCGAGGTGAGACATATCCGGTTCTGTTCGGGTACAAAGTTGGAGCGTTTTGATTCAGCGCTGAATGATTCTTCTCGTGTTATAGCTCAAGTACAAGCGGAGGGTGTACAAGATGTTGAACCTGGATGAGAAGCAGCTGAAAGCTCTTCACACGCGGGCCAACCTCCGCAGGCTCTTGGACTACGTCAGCAATGGCCAGGTGGAGAAGATAACCAAGATGTGCTCCAAGGGACTCGACCCAAACTTCCATTGCCAGGAGACAGGGGGTGAGTTTACGACGTGTTCCTTTTCCTCCCAGTCTTGAGGATCGACGGATGGGTCAGATCAGGTCCAACACTCCTCTGTCCATCCATCCTTAATTTAGATCATTTTTATAGAGTTCCTTTCCAATACTTTATAGAGTTCTGTAGAACTTGAAAAAGACTATTCTCAATTTTATTAGATGGTATCGACATGTTAAAATTTGGTGGGTAATTTAGGTATGGTTGGTTTCAGTCAATGCATGTTATACAGAAAGTTGATCTATATTTTTTTGTATGAGCAGAGACACCGCTGACACTGGCCACGGGGATCAAGAAGCCGAGCAAGGTGCTGATCGCGCTGGTGAATGGCGGTGCGCTCCTTGATTACCGCACTAGGGATGGAGCCACTGCCATGCACCGGGCGGTGGAGCGGAACAGTCTGGAGGCGGTGACGACGCTGCTAGAGCTCGGTGCGTCCCCGAACTATAAGGACGCCAAGGGACTGACTCCGCTGTACCTGGCCGTAACGAACAGGACAGATCCTCTACTTTGCGAGGGACTGCTCCACGACCGTGCGGTCATCGGGGCTCAAGACCTCCAAGGCTGGCAGGAGGTCCACCAGGTAAATGAGTCACCTTTATTCATGTTGTGAAATGTCTGCCTCTAAACATTTTATATCGTGCGCATTTGAAAGGGTTTAGGTTTATGATTTGTGAATTGATTTACTTACTTTCACAAGTGTCTCCACTTGTGAATGGTTGCCTGTAGCGAGATTCACAATTTTTCCAATGACTTTCAGGAACATCTTTTCTTTCTTGGACTCTTCGGTTTTCCCTGCAGTTTTCTCCCAGGTATTCATCTGCGACAGAGAACACACTCTCAATGTTCTTCCATTTGGTATTGTCCGAGGAATGTGGAGCTGCAGCTGAGCGGGCATTGCTTCCACAGAGGCTGACCCTTCTGCTTGTTCTTTCCTAGCCAGTTGCCACAGTTCACTCTTGTTCTTTTCCAAACCCAAATATATCATAGTGCCTGAGACGTTGCTTATCTTTGTATTTCTGTCCTCTGTAGCTTTAATATTTTTCTGAACTGATGCTTTCATTTATCAAAAGGTCAAAACTCTTTTCCTTGTTCTCCGTGTATATTTGTGGCCCAAGTTGTTCTTTCCCTGGCCTCACATGTGCCCACAGTGTGGGCACTTCAGAGTATCACTCGGGGTCAGTTCTTCTGATCCAAAGAGAGTATAATACCAATATAAATGGTCCAATAACGGACCCAATTTGCCCTCTTAAATTCCAGCTTTATCTTCATATTTTGATCTTTCCTACTTTTAAAGACACCCCTCAAGCTTATTGGTCTACTGATGTCATTCCACGCCATCTCTCCACTGACAGCTTGGAACATACCGCTTAGTCAAGCAGCTCATCTCCTTTCTCCCAAGTCTTCCCAGCCCAAACTTTGCAACATTTTTTTAACGCTACTCTTTTGTCGTTAATCACCCAGAACAAATTGAGCTGCTTTTCTTTGGACATTTTCCAGTTCTTGAACCAAGTAATCCTGGTGATGGTCCCATACACTGGAACCATACTCTAGTTGGGGTCTTACCAGAGACTTATATGCCTTCTCCTTTACATCCTTACTACAACCCCTGAACACCCTCATAACCATGTGGAGAGATCTGTACCCTTTATTTACAATCATATTTATGTGATTACCCCAATGAAGATATTTCCTGATATTGACACCTAGGTACTTACAATGATCCCCAAAAGGAACTGTCATGCCATCAACACAGTAATTAAAACTGAGGAGACTTTTCCCATTTGTGAAACACACAACCTGACTTTTAACCCCATTTATCATCATACCATTGCCTACTGTCCATCTCACAATTTTATCAAGGTCATTTTGCAGTTGCTTACAATTTTGTAACTTTTTTATTACTCCATACAGAATAACATCGTCTGAAAAAAGCCTTATCTCTGATTCCACTTCTTTGCAAACATAAAGGTCCAGTAATACTGCCATGGGTGTATGACTGTCGCAGAACTTGTTCAAGATTTTTTTAAATGTACTTCTTTGCACACAAAAAAGGAATGGAAATGTCACAGCATATGGTATAGACCGAGTCATTCGCCAAAGACCAAGAATAACACAGAGGGATTATAAATATAAATGTTAATATTATTCTAAAATGGCCATGCTCTCAGGTTATTGTTTAGAATGAGTGATGTTTACAATGTGGACCGTATTCCCCAGGCATGTCGGAACGGTCTAGTGCAGCATCTGGAGCACCTACTCTTCTACGGAGCAGACATGAACGCACGCAACGCGTCCGGTAACACTCCCCTGCACGTGTGTGCCGTCAACAGCCAAGAGTCGTGCGCACGTCTCCTCCTGTTCCGGGGCTGCGAGCGGGACGCGCTCAACTACGCCAACCAGACGCCCTATCAGGTGGCGGTGATAGCCGGCAACCTGGAGCTTGCGGAGGTGATCCAGAGCCACCGGCCCGAGAATGTCGGTGAGTGGTGATGTGCCTTGTTGCTTCCGTGCAGACGCTCTGAGCATTCCTCTAACGCTGTGTACTAACAGGCTGCTAAGTGGTGGTGGGATTGTTATGGTTAAGGTCATGACCATCATTCAGCTACAGATCCAGGTCTTTTAGGATTGTTTGCAGGATTATTATAGACTATTTGTGAATAGAGTTTTATATTGTGTTAACACGAAAATAACCTTCAAGTTTTTCCGTCTGTCGAGCACAAGATACAAATTTTTAAAACACTAATACAGACCTGAAAACAAAATCAGTGATGAATTTTTGCCTTCGTTAATTGCTTGACTGGTTGAAGTATCTTAAATCAGAAATTCAGTTATGTTACTCCAGAGATGATCAGTGCAATCAAATTCTGTTGAAAGGATTGCTGTCAAATTAATAAGGAAAGTATTTTTAAAACATTGCACTTCACTAATGCTGGGTTCACAAAACGTTCTCGCTATAGACCTCTCGTACATCATGGGGCTCTTCTGACAGTGCTGACATATAGTGTTAAATATGCAAGAATATTTTTGAAATGTTTTGAAATGAACAATACTAAAGAGGTTTTCTGTTGTTTGTAGAATTTCTAAAATCTTACATAAATGGTCTGTATGAATGATAATTTTCCTTCAAAAATTATTTTTTTATTTTTTTTTTACAGATATTCAGTAGTTGCATGTCACCTCAAAAACAAGCTGTGCGTGAAATAATCCAATGGTTTTCATTAATGTTTGGGTCATGATTTATGATTGCTGATAGTGATCTATTTTGATAACTTGTTGAGGGATGGAAAATTCAACTGAGATAACTTTGTCCCTGTTTTGATTCTTCTCTGCACCTTTAATGTCCTTCTTTGAAACATCCTGGCTTTATCTATATTTGTGAACTATAATTATTTAATGATAGAATAGTGCTATATGAAATTCATAGTATATTTTTGAATATTTTGAAAACAAGGAAGAAAGTAGCTTTAGTAGCGTGGTAGAGATTTAAATTTTTACTCTCCTTAGGCTTTCAAGTTAAAACTTTGATTTTAGTAAAATTATAAGTTTGGTTTCCAAGTAAAACATAATTTTCAATGTGTTTCATTGGGCAGTGTTTTAAGAAGTGTGAGGTAGGTAAACATGGTCTGTTGTCAACACATAATCAATATGAGACAGGCTGTGTTTGAATGCTCAGAGCTGTCTGCATGTGCCTTTACACTGTCTGTCTGTCTGTGTGTGTTGTGTATGTGTGGTGGGTTGTGGTCTTGGTGGTGATGGTTGTAGTTTAACATGTCTTGTTCTTCTCTCTCTCTCTCTCTCTCTCTCTCTCTCTCTGTCCCACAACCTCCGTCCCGCCTCCTGGTGACTGTTAACAGCCCGACCAGCTTAGGCTCCCTTTCCTCTGTTAGTCTCGTTCTATATCTTTTATCATTCTGAAACAGTTTCTTGAAGTGACACTGAGAAAACATATGGCAGGTTTACTAGAGAAATCAGCTGTATACAGCTGTTGGTTAGAGACACGGAGTCGAGATTTTAAATCGGACCTTGTTGATCGCATTCAAGAGTGTTCAGATGCAAGAAACTAATTCTCATAGATTTTCTAAAATGCCAACAAGAAAGATTCAGTTTTCAGTTTAAAAGAAGAGTAGAAACAAATGAAATTAAAGTAATATTGACCAAAACTTAGTACTAAGCAGTTAATTCCATTCGCAGGCCAGTGAAATGCTGTGTAGACAAGTTGGAGCAAAAATAAATGACGTCGTACTACTCTTTTAAAATACTGAATTATGGTATAATTTTTGGAAAACATATTATTAATTAATCCTTAATTATTTATTATTTACTATTGAAGAAATTGTTGAAATTTTGTTTCTACATTTTAGACTCATAGTTTTTTTTTTTTTTTTTTTGCTAGGGGCTTTACGTCACACCGACACAGATAGGTCTTATGGCGACGATGGGATAGGAAAGGTCTAGGAGTTGGAAGGAAGCGGCCGTGGCCTTAATTAAGGTACAGCCCCAGCATTTGCCTGGTGTGAAAATGGGAAACCACGGAAAACCATTTTCAGGGCTGCCGATAGTGGGATTCGAACCTACTATCTCCCGGATGCAAGCTCACAGCCGCGCGCCTCTACGCGCACGGCCAACTCGCCCGGTGACTCATAGTTTATGTCAAACTCTGATACATAGCAAATTCTAATTAAGACTACTTACAATAAATATATGAATTATACAGGACATTTTGACTCTGAACAATAAATAAATAAATAAATAAATAGATAGATAGATAGATAGATAGATAGATAAACCTGCTTTCACTACTTTTATAACCTTAAATTACCTCATTGGTGTACTGCTTGCAACAGTCTTCAACATTCATCTAGTTTTCTTGTCTGTTTCAAGTCCTCAACCCTTAATTCAGTAAACGTAGCTGCACCCAAATAACTTAGGTTTAGACCCATTGAGTCTCAGATACTTTATCAACAGCAAACAGTACCCAAAAATAAGGAACTACTTTGAGGAGGTCAGTACAGCAAGTCTTCAAACATCTATTCTATTCGTTGGGAGATGCACTGTTATAGATCATCCTGTTAAAGTGATATTCTTGCTGAATCTCAACTAACTCATATCATAAGAAAATAAAGTAATAAAACAGAAATCTGGTGATAGTGGAGGCCACACAGTTTGTCCTGTGCTCTAGCAGGTGACATTTTGTGATAACTTCACTGGAGATGAGCAAAACATATTTATTTTTGTCAAATTTCTTGAATGCTTCTCAGTATGCAGCCTTTCTGTGCCCCAGATCCTGGTGGAAATTCCTCTTGCCAATGATGCTCTTATTGAATCTGTGCATAAGTGCTTACAAGACAGAAGGTTTTGTAACATTTGTGTAGCTCTGTACGAGATCACTATGTTCATCGTTATAACTCTCACCTACATGACTTGGTTTCTTTTCATAGATTTGTTTGTTGTCCATGAGTAGCATAATTTTTCTTAGAGCCCATGAATATTTGGTGAATTTGAAATGCTCCATACACAGCAGTTTCTGTACTGTGCAGATGCACTGAATTTGGAATGAAAATGTGTCTGCTTTTGACATATCACATGTCATCTTTCTGGTCTGATTCAACCACCTTTTTCATCGCTGGCAAGAACTTTGACATTTCGTTCCACGATTGTCATAGTTTCTGCTGTTTGGATTTGGACTCTTTATTTTACTGCATAACGCAACTGATAGACTAAGAATTCGGTTTTGAGGAAAGGTTTTTAATTGGCTTAAAATGTTCATCCATTATCTTTGTCTTGATGTTGTTGTCCAGGGTGCTCTATTTCTTAATGTGTTGAAATAGTTTCCATTTAGGTTAGTTCGACAAACAAGCCTGTTTCTTCATGTCTCATTCATGAGGCTGTTGTTCACGTACACCATCTGATCGACAGTATCTGGATGTCATGAGGGCTTTGTGTTCAGTGCTGTGGGATACCTGAAGAACAGGTGACTTGGAACGTGGAACATCGGTAACCAATCAGTCCGCCCTTCTCAAGTTGCCCAAGTCGACTGGTGGGGACGTGGTCGTGAAATGGAAACGGGAAGACAATATTCCGTCAAAACACTGTGCGTTGACCAGCAGAGACCATCAAATATTGAAGAAGGTGGTATTGGCAGATTGCATGACATCCTGTGTTACCATCATGATCACTGTGGAAGTAATTTTTGTGGAAGGGACTAGGTCCTTTCATAATACTACACTGACTTAGCAGATGTCATGGGATAGTCACCTAATAGCGTGTGGGGCCTCCTCTGGCCCTGCGAACTGCAGTGAGACAACGTGGAAGTGAGTTGACAAGTCCCTGGTAGTCCTCTGGACGCAGCTGACACCAAATCGTTTGCAGAGCGGCCGCTAATGCTGGTCTGTTCGTGGGTGCAAGATCCATGGCACGGAGCCTGAGTTCCAGGACATCCCAGATATGCTCGATAGGGTTCATATCAGGGCTCCTGGGTGGCCATGGCAGTCTTTCGACCTCCGCTGCATGTTCCTGGAACCATTTCCGGGCGATGTGGGAGCGACGTGGGAGCAATGTGGCGGCGCGTTATCTTGAAACACCGCAGAACCGTCTGGGCGCTGGAAGGCCAAAAATGGGTGGAGATGGTCTCCAAGCAGCTCAACATATTGCGTACCATTCAGAGTCTCTTCCAGAACAACTACCACACCAGGAAAATGCACCCCAGACCATAAGAGACACCAGCGCCCTGGACCACACCTTCGTTCATGTGGTCTGCGCCATACACGGTGCCTCCCATCGGCATGGTGCAGTTGAAATAGTGATTTGTCCGACCATATCACGTTACGCCATTGTTCCAGTGTCCATCCAGGTGACTGGCGACAAATGCGCGTCGTTGTGCCCGATGACGTTGGGTTAACAGTGGCACCCGCGTGTGGCGCAGTCTCCCATACCCCATAGAACCCATGTTTCTATGGATTGTCCACTGGGAGACGTGTGTAGCATGACCTGTGTTGAATTGAGCCGTGATTTGTTGCACGGTTGCCCGTCTGTCACTATTGACAATCTGTCTCAGATGTCGTCGGTCACGGTCATCGAGGGTGGTTGGACGGCCGGTCGTTCGTCTGTTGTGGACGGTGTCACCCGCATTCAACCATTCACGATACACCCTGGACATGGTTGATCGTGTGAAGCCGAATTCCCGCACCACTTCCGAAATCACACTTCCCATCCGTCGGGCACCGACCACCATACCCCGTTCAAACGGTGTCAGCTCACGACGACGTTCCATGTTACACCTGTCACATGCACAGCCACTGCTCACAAGGTCTCCTATACAACTGCCGCTGGCGCAGGGGGCGTGTGGTGCGCAGACAACACACCTGCGCGTCAGTGCTCCGCTATCCCATGACATTTGCTCAGTCAGTGTATAGAGCACATCAAATGCGGAAGGCTAAATGCACCTTTTGACCAGCTATGTGTTCCCTGCCATAAAGCAGGATGTGTTCACAAATGATTTGTGGACGGTAAGGTTCTGGAAATGAACTGGCCAACTCAGACTCATGACGACCTCGAGGATTAGCTTCGCTCCAGATCTCAATGACCCACAGTGCTACACACCCCTGGAGATGTTCTCCCAGTAGAGCTAGAGCTGTATATCCAAGGAACACTTGTGGGACAGTTTTGAGCAGCTGTCTGGATACTTTAGATCAGACAGTGTACATGTCCACCGTTGTTTTTCACTCGGTTCACATAACCTTCATTTTCTCTCTCCACCACCATATCTCTACAGTATTTAGTAGATATACAGTGATATAATGTTATGTTTATGAAAGCCATTGCAGGTGAGTTAGTACAAGTGTGTGCAGACACTTTCCTGAATGAAAGATAAGATAGCGAGCGACCTGATCCAGACAGCTCCTTTGCTTTCACCGCTGTGCAGCTTAACACTCCTGCTTTTGCTTTATCAGTTATCACATGCACTGTTTTTTATTATTCTTATGTATATTTTGTTTGTTTTTCTAGGTTGTGTTATGTTCTGTTATATGTAGAACAGTTTTCAGAGTTCTTAGACTTTACCACGTTGTTTTTTGTTTTATTTCCCCGATGTTTTTCTTCCCAAGTGTCCCTGGTTTCTTCAGAGGTCTGTGTGAGGCAGCTATTGGTAGCTAGAATGAACTGTAAATGGTAGCACAGTGGGGATGAACATAAATTCTCCTAGTTTTTAGACGTAACAAAATGTGTGTTGGTGTAATGTAGGCATGTGGTCCGTTGTTGGAGAGTAGCAGTAGGTTTTTGGGTACCCATTCAAAGTAAAAGGAAATATTAGAACTTTGTATGCTTGGTACATAGTATACCATTCAACATGTACAATCTTTTTACATGAGTGTTGTAAGTTTTGAATAGAGATAAAATATATTTAAAAATCAGAAATCTTGGCATTTTTTAAGGATCATTATCGTACAAAATAGTTCCAGATTTTCTGGTTACATCGCTGTTCTGGTTTCATCGCTGTATAATTTGCTTAGAGAATCATTCTAGAAGAATATTTTGATATTTACTAAGTTGTCCATATATCTATACGTATTCTAAAATTAAAGTCCCCGGTATGCGTCTGTCTGTGCTCGTACAGGATAATCTCGAAAAGCACTGCACGGGTTTAGATGCAGTTTTCACCGTTGTATTGAGCATTTAGCCGGCACTGCGGTGTAGGGGTAGCGTGCCTGCCTCTTACCCGGAGGCCCTGGGTTCGATTCCCGGCCAGATCAGCGATTTTTACCTGCATCTGAAGGCTGGTTTGAGGTCAACTCAGCCTACATGATTACAATTGAGGAGCTATCTGTCGGTGAGATGGCAGCCCCGGTCTAGAAAGCCAAGAATAACGGCCGAGAGGATCCGTCGTGCTCACCACACGACACCTCATAATCTGCAGGCCTTCGGGCTGAGCAGCGGTCGCTTGGTAGGCCATGATCCTTCGGGGCTGTTGCACCGTGGGGATTGGTTTTGGTTTGGTATTGAGCATTTATAGAGGAAGGTTTAAGTTATGAAACATTAACATACAGCATAGAGAGCAGAACACTGGTGATTTTACTGAACGAGGTAAAAAGAAAGAGGCCATTGAACACTTTCCGGGCTTACACTGTGTAAACTGTCAAGTATATGGAAGAATTGTTGAGCGCTCAAAAAGAGTTTATAGTTTGCAATAAAAATCAACCTTAATTAATTATTTAATCCCATAATACTTATCAAAATAAATTGTTTATTTACCCCTGTAATCTTATTAAGATAGTACTCGAAAGGAACAAACACATGTCAAATCAAGCCGTATAGTGATAAGAACAAGAAAGGAATACACAGGCAGGGCACTCGGTACTACCGGTCTAAATATCCCAGTACTTATGTGAGGTTGCAACAACAACAACTTATTTACGTAGGAATTTTACAAGACGAACACTGCTATCCTCTGCTCCTCAGCCCTGCTAACAGGCAGAGACATGGTTGCCCCTGCCTTCTCTAGCTACAGCAGGCGTGGTTTGCCTGAAGAGTTACTGAAAACATCAAAAACCTAAAAACATTAACTTCTTAATATTTAAATTTAAAGACAGCTGACAAATTCTCTGCATAGTCTCTTCTATCACCTACCTTCAATTACACACCGTATAAAAGGGACCAAAACAGGAAATGTCAAATATCTTCGCTAATAGTAGCTGTATATTATAAAATATATGCAAAATGTAATTTCTGATCCTTTGTTTCATGTGCTTTTACTGTTCGAGAATAATAGGCAAGACTGAAAAATTGACCCTGTAAGGGAGGGTTGCTCATGTCAGGTTCAATGGGGGAGGAAAGGGGTTTGAATTCTAGACTTACGTGGCAAACAAACCTCCTATCATGGTGCAGTGGTACACTGTACATAGTGTTGTGAAAGTGGAAATTCATTTTTAAGAATGCTTACTCAAATGCAGTTTACTGATTCTACTACTGTATTTTACAGTTGGTTGTATCTCGTAAGTCGACTACTGACAAGTGCTGGTTTTATTTCATTACAAAATTGGTTCATTTTACAGTAAACTTGAATGTGTTAGAGATATTATTTTGAAGGTAGACCAATCTTGTAGGCAGTGTCTGTATTGTATTCTTAGCAGTTACTTAGCAGCTAGTCCAATAAGCAAGGCATTATTAATATTTTACTGTTATTATTAATACCAGTACATTAATTAATAATTACATTATATTATATTAATTAAAAAATTTTTATTGCTTAGTATCACTGCAAAATAGGTACTGGTTTGTTGAACATTCACGAGAATTCGTGGTTATGAGTCGTGTATTATTATTATTATTATTATTATTATTATTATTATTATTATTATTATTATTATTTTCTGGTGACAGTTGTTAACTTTGAATGTAAGAAACCACCAGAGAGATTCAGTTATTAATATTTATTGTTTTGGTATTTCAAATTTTAAAGGGGTGGTTAAACCATATAACCGCTATGTATACCACTGCCTTTGTGCAGTTCTCTATATTGAATGACACATATTAGAATTGTTAAGGCAAGCGTCTTGGTCTCTAATGTGAATAAGTTGTCTGAAAACTGGAAGACACTGAGCTTACAGTAAACGAACCACATGCGTACTTTTATGTCTACGTACAGTTCTAGAGCTACCAACAAGTACAGACCTCTGACGTGGCCGGGATGTCGGGAAATGAAACAAATGCAGCTCGTCCTAATAACCTGGAAAGCTGTGCTGGCCATGACGGCCCACAAGTTTTGTTGAGTTATTTTTGGGGACTTGTTTGATGGCAGGTGGCCATCCTCCTTCCCTCCAACCTCTCCCTGGATCAGGAAACTGACTTGTAGTTTGTGACACGCATGACATTGCATGTTTCGTGAGTTGTGTACAGTATTAGGAAGTAGCCAGTCGTAGGCCCCAGAAACTACCCTTTGAATAATAGAACCCACAATGGCCGTGTACAAAAACTACTTTGTGAATAAAACCAGGTGATCAATCGTTTTTGGCCTTGAATGACTTCATCTTCAAAGGATGACATCTTTACTTTGTAGTGACTTTCTGTCAGCGAACACAGAAAGCATGCAGAAGATTGTTTATCACTACAATATTTAATTGACTAAGTCAGCAGAATGAGGTGATATCTTTGGGATTTCCTCACTTACATCTTTTCTTCTGAACACTCATCTGATGTGAATAGCCTCAAAGTGTTCCAAAAACAAAAAAGTATAATACTTTGTCTGTTCTGGTAAATCTATTGTCAGGTTAGAGTTGCAGTCTCTTATGCCATGCAACATGATCTGGTCTGTCTACTGATGTCCTTGATGTCTCTTATTCTGTCGACATCTGCAAGTTGATGGCGCACAGTCTCTGGCATTCCTCAGATAATGGAACCAGTCATGTGGTCAGTGTTACATACAAACAATAAAAATGCTTAGGGAAACACAGAAATTAAGTGGTGAGAAATTAAATAAAAGAAACTCTAAAATACCAAGGAAGGGATAAATGTCATCATTAACAAATCTCTGAACAAGAAAATAAATGAAGAGATCACAAAGAAAGAATTTAGTATGACAAACGAAGATAAATCCAAGTAGCGTGTTGGTTTTCTTAATGTTGCTTTGTCTGGGAACTTGAGGAAACTGTGGACAAGAGAGGAGAGCATCATCACACTGGTGTTTTCCTCAGATTATCCTCTCTGATCGGAAATAGTGTTCATTATGCAAATGTGCGACCATGTAATCTGATAACTAATGTTATTTTACAAAGTTGACATTGATGTGACCCTCACTAGGATTACTTGATTCAAGAAATGGAAAAATCCAAAGAAAAACAGCTCGATATGTTCTGTATGATTTCCGACAAAAGAGTAGCGTTACAAAAATGTGGCAAAGTTTGGGCTGGGAAGACTTGGGAGAAAGGAGACAAGCTGCTTGACTAAGTGGTATGTGATATAGATGTTGATTCCCATAGGGGAAGTGGATAAGTGGTATGTTGCGAGCTGTCAGTGGAGAGATGACGTGGAATGACATTAGTAGACGAATAAGTTTGAGTGGTGTGTTTAAAAGTGGGAAAGATCACAATATGAAGATGAAGTTGGAATTTAAGAGAACAAATTGGGGCAAATATTCGTTTATAGGAGGGGGAGTTAGGGAATGGAATAACTTACCAAGGGAGATGTTCAATACATTTCCAATTTCTTTAAAATCATTCAAGAAAAGGCTAGAAAAACAGGTAGGGAATCTGCCACCTGGGTGACTGCCATAAATGCAGATCAGTAGTGATTGACAGAGATTAACTGTTACAGAACTAAGTTCTGAATGTAACCTCTAGCTTCCATACTACGCTCCAAGAAGACAGTTCTCTCTGCGACAGAGGGCTAGCAATTATTCCATGTAAGGTTAGAAACAATTGATCACCTGATGGGATTCAAAACTACCTTATTGACAATAAACCCAGAATGACCCATTAGATGGGATGAAGCAAAATACTGCTAAGTAAGGAAGAATTGTGACGTACAGACTGTAAAATAGAATATTGTAAAGTAAGGGACTGAACATAAAGGGGTGAGGGAGATGTAGATGTTATTCCTGCATGCTTAGATTGAAAGTCTTTGTGCCCCATTGTTCATTCTTTGTCCAAGTTGTTCAAAAACTCATAACCAGCATAAAATGTAGCAGCTACAAGATACATTGACTTGCAGTTTGTTACGATGAAAGGACAGAGATACACTCTAATAGACAGTGCTAGCTCATGGCTCAAATTGAAATATGCTATAAATAGACTAAATGATATCTAGCATACTCACTGTCTTAGTGATATAATGTTTTTAATAAATTGTTCACAATTTGTCTAAATATTTCATCAGGTTCTGCTTAGCTTTCCTGCATTCTCTTTGAGTCCCATATCAGCAATTAGTTACTAGATGACCATAGAGTGTTCTGATACTTCCTTAGTGCTGGTATACACATGCAAGGAACTGTAGCTCATGCAGAGAAGCCTGTGAAAACATTCAAATTAGAGAACATTTGTTTTCTATGTGGATACATCCTAGGCTTTCCATGATGGCTGTTGGGCTGAAGGCAATTCATATCGTCATTTCCTGATGTAATATCTCTGGGTATTGTCATAGATGTGTTCCCATCCTGGTATGATCTACTCTGCTAGCCGTAAAACAGTGTGTGTCAGCCATCATCAGAAACCAAGTAACACTTGAACTTCTGCACTTCAACAAACAAACTCCACTGTATGGATCAGGTGGAGAGTACCGACCTATGGTGCTCAGGATTGTGGGTTCAGACCTGTAGGCATATGATGACAGCATGTAAAAGGTTTCTGGTAAAATACTGGGTGATTATCAAACAGAATTAAGTAAAATAGAATTCTGAGTTTTCCTCTATATCTAGTGGAGTAATCAGAACATCAAACTTTGTGCAGAGACTGTGTAAATGGCACCAAATGAAAATATTTGCACACAGTTATCGAGGAAATGCCGTTGTAATTATCACATGTTATCAACCAGTACAGTAATTGATGTCCAACATAAATTTAAATAAATAGGGAAATTGTGTTGCGACATAACAAGATCAGAAAATGAGCTAGAAAACTAGCAGCTGTCCTTCCAAGTTTATTGGTGCGTGGTTTTACCTAATATTTCTCTCAACTCCACAACTATGTTCTCTTAACCATAACATGTAGGGGCACAAAGACTAATTTAGTCAGTGAAAACAATATTGAAATCTGCCTTTTTACAGCAGTAGTATGTCATGAAGGAATGAAACGGAGTGCATGGATTAGATCCTAGAAGTTCTGAGATTAACAACTATCTCGTTACATTTTCGTATATCTTCCACCCTGGCTTACATAAAACGTTGTGGGCTCGGTATGTTTTTGTGAAATAGGATGAATCCTATTTGCACATAGTCTCGGTGAGAATCAAGGTCCAGAGAGCACATAGTTGAAATTGAGACTATTCCGTAAGAAAGAGGTCAGCACCCAGACTAAATTACAGTATCCTTACATTGGTTTTGTTCTTTTTAGATTGACTTTAGTGTATGGGTATGAAAGATTGGTAGACTCGATAAGTTGTAAATAATGGACAGAAGAGAAGTGAGAATGATTCAGGTGGGAACAGTGGCAGGACAGTACCCAGAAAGAGGAGATTAAAGCTGAGTTGGGAATAAATTTGGTGGTGGGGTTATGCGAGGAGAATAATCAACTCAACTATGGAGGGTAAGACAAACAGAGGTTGAACAAGGAGGGTATGGGTACAGTCTATTTGTGAAATTGGTTAACAAGGTATTTATTTTACCCATGGTATATACAGACACTCAGGACCCAGAATCCAATGCAATCATAATTTCATACATACTGCAATCAGTTGACTGAAGAAAAGACTCGTCCTTTCCTCTCCATCCTTGCCTACTTGCCGTGTTAGACGATCCGGGGTTGTGACGTTCTCCTTGGTGTTTGCAGTCCCGTTCCGGGAACCCCCCCGGTACAACCCTCGCCGTCGGACGGGTGGGGGGGCTTCGCTGGCCAGGACTCCCTTGGAGATGCCCCCCTCCCCCTCCCCCTCGAACCGTTCGCTGCCCCCCTTCAGCTCGGCCTCTTCGAGCCTCAGCGAGACGAGCAGCGGCTCGACCCAGCCGGACACCGCCAGCTACGTCACAGGTACACAACCATCACCACCAAACCGTGTTTTTTACGAGGTTTGTTCAGAGGAAATCTGCCAGAATGTTTTGTTCCTGTATCACTTGCTGTTGTGTTTTGGGTAAGTTTATTTGAGTTTGGAAGCTGCTGACTTTCACCAGATCCAGACAGCCTCTTCCAGAAGTGAAAATGCTCAGTCTGAGTCTTTGGCTCACTCTTTTTCTGTACTTTAAATATTGAAATAGCTCTCCCATTATTAAAATTTGAAGATATTTTGATGATCAAATGTTTACCGTATACAGGATTGCAGATTTGATCCTGGTAGATGAGCAACTCTATAATACACCATGCCATTTTATGTAAGTTTGTAAAAGATCTCTGCTGTGTTTTTCAGCTAAATTATTCAAGTTTGATTTCATTGCTAAGAATGCCAACTGTCACGATCTGGTAGTAAGAACGGATGTGCATGGCATCATGTCTGAAGACTTTCATTTTGGCTGCTGAAACCATTTCATCATCATCACCACCACCACCACCACCACCACCACCACCACCACCATTGCAGTCTGTTTCACATGACTTTTTCATGTAAATGTATAATTTAATCGCATGCCATGCCAAGAGCATAAAATCGTCCATCATTGGTCATCAGCTTAGATGGATTTGTCATGTCCGTCGGATGAGAGATTACAGATTTCCACACCAAATCCTGTATGGTGACCTTTGTTCTGGCACCAGACCTTGTGGAGACCCCTGAAGCACTACAAGGACCAGCTTAAGCACACTATGAAGATGACAGGTCTCAATCCACAAACATGGGACATGCATGCTTTGACGCTGGAGCATCCCCAATGCTGTCAATCTGTTTGAAGTGGAATGATGCTAGGAGAGAAGCTTGAAAACTCTGTGCAGCACAACAATTCTGTGCAGTCTGTCTGGATGCTTATTCCACGCTAGAATTGGGCTGTTCAACCATTGAAAGTACATCCACAGACAGAAGTGAATTTATTGGAAGAAGTTAATTACTCGGAAATGAGTTAAATCCGACAACGATTTAATCTTGTAGAGTTCCACTTTAGAGTGTTGCAATGTCTTTCCTCTGTAAGTCTGCAGAATCCAACATTGTGGAATTGAAGCTAGTAGAGATATAGTGTCCCTATGTCATTCCACATCATATGAGATTGGCACGAAACACATTTGATATTGGCCCAAGAAACATTATTAAAACTCATCAGTATGGCTTCTCAGTTCCTCTTCTTATAAACCAGTAATTTCTGCAGTTGTCATCATACTAATGCCGTTCCACACCATCTCTTCACTGACAATTTCGGCTTATTTGAGCTGTTCATCTCCTTACTCTCAAGTCTTGCCAACCCAAAGTTTGCAATATTTTCATAGCACTACTATTTTTTTTTTGAAATCATCCAGAACAAATCATGATACTCTCCTTTGGATCTTTTCCAATTCTGAAATCAAGCAATCATGGTGCGGGTCCCATACATGGAACCATCTCTAATTGGAGTGTTACCTGCGACTTACATCTTTACTACAGCCCCTCATAACCTGCCTTGGTGTGGATCAAACTGTTGCAACATTGGTTGTCATTTTTGAAGTGCATTGCCATTAATTACAAGACAGTTGTTCATGATGCATTACCAAACTGTTTGCTGGAGGATGTTCTTTAAAGAAGACTTTCTGAGGAATTTCAGAATGTTTGTCTTATTTTCCTTGAATCTAGAAAACCAAATTTGAAATTTAATAAACTATCAGCAGAAGTTTTGTGAAGTTTTTGGAGCCAGTTGTCGCTCCCTTCAGATGGGTGTCGCATTTTACATTAGTATGTGAGGTGTTTGCACCCCAGGTCCAACTAACTCTGTCTTGTGCAAAGCTGCTGTCTGAACTCGTGTTCTCTTTTCACCTAGGACGTCTTTGTTCTGTATTCAATTCTTTCATTCTTCCTGTGTCTTCTGATTAGAGTTAAGTTGTCAAGGGGAAGACGGCATTCCACCAATATAAGTACAAGTGTGAAACAATTAGGCAAATTGTAAAAACCATTGCTATGCCGACGTGCGCAAGTGAGACATGTATGAGTAAATCAGTCATCTGAAATGCTATTTCTCATATGAAAAAGAATATTCCCTCAAAGATAAAAAACAGAAATTAAGAAATAAGTCTTAATATAATTATCATCTGTAAAGGAATGAATCTTACAAAATGGGACAATTTGGAGAGACCACTTTCTAAGGATGGATGATAATAAAATACCAAAGCTTGTCCTTGAATACCATCCTGTTGGAAGAAGGGACATTGGTCAACGATGAAATGGTGTCTTGAAAACTGAGGTCGAAACAGACTTAATAGCCTATCTAAGAACAGAGAAAAAACATTTTCCTTTAAAACTGTAATGATAGAATATTTTTATCCAGGAGGCTTTAGGTTGAAACTCGAGCTCTCTGGTCTTTTGCAAGTTTTGCTCAGCCTCATGGTGGTGATTGAGGAGTTCTGCTTGCTAGTCCGATATAGTAAGTGAGCCTTACAGGCCTTCTGCAAGAAAATCGGCCATCAGTTCTGTAGTGCAGAGAGTTCGATTGTTAGTTTCATAAAAAGTATATATCAGTCGAGAATGCTCGACAACAGGCTACTTCATGTGCATGTCCCAGTTTCTGTTGACAGTGCGCAGTTGTAGGTATGAAGAAGATGGATGTTTGGTGAGTAACCACTTTACATTGAGCTTCTGGCAGATTACTTCTGAAACAACTTTGTATTTAAGTATGTTGTTAAATGTTTTCAGCAGTTGGCAGCAATTAATCAGTATTTTTCTTCTCACAATAGCACGTGACGTGGACAACTTCCTGTGGTCGCAGCTTATTGTTGCTTGTTTTTACCTTCAGGTTTTAGAACGGCATGTTCTTGGTTTGTAGAGTGGGTATCCAGGAAGCAAGTGTAATAATTCACTAAAATACCAGTCGTTGAAGGAACTTGGAACACAGTAGACATAAATTACAGTATATGCTGTTCTTAAAACTAAATAAGCAATCAAACTTTACTTCTTGGATACCTCTCATTCATTTCAATTAAATAAATGAAAATAGTATCAGATTTTTAATGGAAAATAAGACTCTTACAGCTTGTTTACATATTATTGAATTATTGTCGTTAGCCATGATATATTATGATGACAAATTTGTATAAATTTTACTTACATTTTCATTATAGGTGATTGATTTTTCAGCGTTGTCTGCAAATTCCATGTTTGCAGTTATTACTGTGCCTTACCTTGAAGTCATTAAACAAGATGTGTAACTATTAACTTCTAGGCCTCCCTATGGTTCTGCTGCTCCTCTTTAGCAAAGCCAGCTATATGATATACCTGCCTATTTGGACACTGGCATAATTTTACTCTCGACATGTTCACTGTCAAATATCTGTTATGTCCAATCCAGAAGTAAATGTATTTTGCCACTAATGATAGCCCTGTTTGAGTTTCTGTGAAATGTTGACATAAACAGCCATCTAATTGCTGCATTTAAACTACAGTATACTAATAAAAAACTTTGTCTAATTGTCATAATTTAAGTGTGGCAAACTGACTATGCAGTTGTACCGAAACTCCTGGACAAAACTTCTTGAATAAATTCCTCGTCTAGAAAGAAGAGATATTTCTCATGATGACATGGCTTCTGGAATGCATACTAGCCAAGTTATCGGTTTCCATTAAAGGCAAGTCTTCATTGGTGGAATTAAATCACAGACACTTCTTATACGTGTTAACTTGACTGGGTCTTTAACAACTATAAATGATTCCCATAAGTACTTTTGCTAGGTTTTAAAAAAGGTTTCATTTCAGTCTTTGTGCCTGCAGGTGCATGTTACCATGTGCACTGGATATGCAGAGGTGGACCCATTTCTCGGCCTCCAAGGTTGCCTGATTTGAACCCACTGGTTTTTGAAGTATTTGGTATATTCATCTGCTTTGCAGCAAATCTATGCGCTCAGATTGTGTCTGCCTGGATGACAGCATGCATTTAGTGTGCTCTGAACTAAATGCAAACACAGATGTTAAACATTTCAGGTGGCAGCGTGTTCCAGCAGGTGATAGACACGTGTTAACAAGTGTAACTGCGACTGTGTACAACAAAGAGAGGCTGATTCCTCTGTAATTATGCATTTCCTGAGCCATGCTTCTCTCTACATGGCAAATCCAGTCCTGAACTTTCGCCCAGGGATTTCACTGTATAGAAATGTTCACTATTTCCTTGAACATTGTAACACTACTGTGAAATTTGTGTTAGGTTATGAAATTTTCAAAATGAAAATTCTCCTTGCAAGCAGTCGCTTATTTTGTAGATCAGTTTACTGTTAGCTAATGACTACTTCCTTTCAATTCAAGCATGCGCATCCCACCGAAGTTTCATTGCCATTGTCTTGCAGGCACTATTTTCTATCTTCAAAGTTTTATGTTGCTAAGTAATAAACTGAAAATGTGTGGTTTGTCAAAAAGAATCAGGAAAATTTTAAATGACCATGAACCCCGTGTACAAGAAAGTGTGTTTCAGTTGACTTTCAAGGGTATAATTTAGGCTGACCTGTGGTTTCTTCTGTATATTGTGTAACATCTCACAATAAATTTGAATTAAAAAATTAAGAATAATTTAAAATATTGGTATGCAGATATTTGATACTCTATTTATTTATTTCTTAGTTGATCTCAGAATAATGCTATGTTTTCAGTGCTGTGTCAGACGTTAGAGTGGCATGTCGTAGGAGAGCAGCGTCAGACACAAGTCAGTCACCTGTATTGGTACTCTTCTGTCCACATATTTACCTTACGTAAACATACATATTGAAAGGTGGGGAAAATGGAAAGGAACACCACAGCAAGTCAGTGTGGAAGGAAACACGGAAGGACTAGGGTAATCCTCAATCTTTCTTCAAATGGATAGGGTTCCTCTACAAGCACTTTTCTCAGCTGCTTCCCAGTTTCATCACGAGGGTTGGTGAACTTCAAGACTCAGTGGTGTGGGTAGCGCAGGATAACAAGAAAGCTGGAGGAACACAGGATAGACTCAAAACAAGGAAAGGAACCCAGAAAGACGGAACACCCTTTTCTTGTGTTTGTCTGATTTTCTTCTTCCCACTTCACGATGCCCCCCGCCTCCTCAATGAGTTTTGAAGCCCACTTTCTCAATGAAGCCGAGAAACAGAAAGTTGAGGAGAGAAGTGAAATCTATTTCAAGATGGCAGTGTCCTTGTCCTTTACTACTTCTCTTTTGATCATCCTCTGGATCATCAGCACCACCCACCATTCTGATTATGACATCCCTTTCCAGGGACGTAATTCTCATTAAGACAACCTTGGGCTCACTATGCTCCTTTCCAAGGAGATTTTTTACTTTGCCTGATCCGTGATTTTCTGGCTCTCCACTTTATTCTTAGGAGATGTCATGAACACCAGAGCTCAAATGCAGCTTCCTTCAGGGTCCACGCATCGCAGCTGCAAATGGCTGTAGGGAAAACAATGGCAATGACTTGTTTGTATTTCGTTCTTTCACCAGTGTTACTGCTTTTCTATGTGCCAGCCACTGCTTGACTTCACCTTCCTGATTAATATTAGAACCAAGGAAGATGTAATCCTCAAGCATCTCTATTTCTTGACCATTAACAACTGTTAGTCTTAATGTCTGCGTTCTCTGTTGTTATCATGATGTTAGTGTTGTTGATATTTGAGTACAGCCGAGCCTTCTCACTCATAAAACTACAATAAAGGTACAAAAATGTGCAATACTGCGTATAAAGTGTCCAAATCCAAGTGTGATAACTCTCTTCCTGCGTACAGTACAGTATTGCATGTTCTAGATCTCATTCTGTACTGATGATTATCACTTTACAAATAAAAAAAGTCTTATATAATCATCCTTTTCAATACGTACATTACATAATTGTAAACACGGACTAATACAAGTACTGCCTCGGTTTTCTAAGTAACTTAACCTGAAATCATCCATAGTATCTTTAATGCAAAAAAGAAAAAGTATTATCTCATTCAAGTTTTTGTATTGAAAAGGAGGATTACATAAGACTTCTTTATTTGTAAAGTAACACTACAGTAATATTACCTCGCCAATCAGAGTGCATTCTCATGACTTCTGCCTTTTGCAAAAGTGTTGCCATCTGGTAAGATTTGTAGTAAATATGGCAATTGATTAGCAATTGTTTTAGCATAAATGGAGGGAAAAGTTGTTGTTAGGTCAACATGTGGTCAATACGTTGAACTGGAAATGTTTGATAGATTTCAAAGTTCTTTGCAATCCTCATTCTTTCTGCTAACCAAGCTTGAAAAATCTGAAAACTTGTACAGAACTACAGTTTAGAGATTGTAAATGTGGACTAATAAAAGCACTGACATCAACTCCTCAAAGTACAGACAGTCCTAAGTGCAGATTAATGATGATTGACTTCATAGAATCCTTCATAATTTATCAATTATATCATAATAAGTAAAGAAACATCCCTAATCCCCAAACACCTTATACACAACTTGAGGTTACATAATTGTAACTGTGGAGTAATAAAAGTACTGCCTCGGTTTTCTGAGTAACTTGACTTGAAATCATCCGTAGTATCTTAAACGCACAATAAGTATTATTTCATATTTGAGTTTTAAATATTACTTTGATAAATTTAATTCTTCTATTTTCAGTTATCAGACAAACTTATATAATGCAGATGGCATAAGTAGGCTGGATCTGATCATAGATGTCCTTATCAGTTGATCACCGTAAACAATCTAGTAGTCACCATCTCCAAAGGGAGAGGATTATGGGAATAAAAGAGACTGCAGTTGCGCCCCCCGCAACACACTCTCTCTCTGTTAAAATGTGTTGTGACTGGCCAGGTGGTATTATTGTAGTGTTATACAGAGACGCTTGTCTCATAACTGGTTCATGTGCTTGCCTTCATTTGAACATCCTTCTCCTCTCGTTACCACACGACCATATCAATCGTCCTTCATCGTATATTCATGTGTCTGTATATTTTTAAACATGTACAAATTGTCTGTATATCCAGATAAGAGTTTGGGAGATACAAGCGATATCATCAGCGACAGCTCCGGTGTTGGCACGGCGAACAGCGACACGACCACCGTCAGTGGCTCCGTCATCCTGCCCGGCTCGACGGTGGTATGCACCGAGAACTACAGTTCTGGGCTGGCCGGTCATCTCCGCATGACACAGGGCGACATCGTCGAAGGTAAGGCGTTTCTCGTCACTTCGTTATTTTCCAGTACACCGAGATGAGAACGTTAATCTTATTGAGAGTTTCAATCTAAACTCGCATGCTCATGTGTGATGTGGTGATCAGACAAGGTAGAAATGAATCCTCTGACTAGCATTATCACTTTGTCTGAATTCCATCCATTCCTAATCCTCCACTTCCCTTCCCTATTTAACCCCTATAGAGCCCTTGTCAATCTATAGCATCACCTCCTGCCTGGTTGTGACTAAACATCACAATACTTCTTTTGTAATCGGGAAACCATGCAACCCATATGCAGTGGAACGTTGATTATTCAAAACTAGTTACATTTCAGATAACTGAACCTAGAAGTTTCAGAATGTATAAAATTTAACATTTTCTCTAAGATAATGTTACCATAAAAATGCAGTACCTTATGTACTTGATAGAAATGATGGAGTATCTTATTAAATAACAGCCGAGTTTTTGTTCTTTGAATGTAAACCTCAGTATTCTAACGGCAAGATCTTAAATTCTCTTCAACAGAAGGAGATAATCTTTTATTAAAGTATGAAGGCTTTCACGGCCGGTGTCAATATAATAAAAATCTTCTGGGCTGTTATGCCGTGGTCCACTCCTCTCGCTTCTCCCAGACGTTTCGCCAGCGGGATACAGGAGAGTGTATCTACACGACGCCACAGAAGATGACTACCGCAGCAGTAGTCGAAACGTCTGGGAGAAGCGAGAGGAGTGGACCACGGCATAACAGCCCAGAAGATTTTTATTATATAGATAATCTTTTGTTACCACATCATTGCCGTTTCCAAGACGGCAAACTCTTCTGCATGCATCACCATTGCCCGTGGCTTCATTTGTTTCATTATCTGAATCACTTGACATTTCCTGGACTTTGAAAACCTGGATCAGCATCACAGTCTTCAAATCCTAAGACTGAATGAAACAAGTCTCCTCTCTGGAGTCGCCCCTTACGGTACCTTCTATTCAGCAGAGTTTAATCCATGTGGTTAAGATATTTGGTGTTTTAGATGACTGACATTTGAATAATCAATGTTCCATTGCAGTAAATTAACAATTTTAACAGACCATTAAACTTGTCTTCTACTATAAATGCTGCACATAATTCATGTAATCATCTCTGCAGGCTAAATTACATTTCTGCATTTGTTCCAATATTTCATTTCAATTTCCTATAGGAATCTCAGTGTTATATGCAAGTTGCGTGATTAAATGCACCTTGCTTTCATAAATATTCTTTTTTAGACGGACTGGACCTGTTCTGGCAGCAACTTTCATTATATTGTTCTTCCTATGGCACCTGCTTATGTGTGAATTCCATACTTGTCAACTTTCCCGATTTAGGTGGGAGACTCCCGATTTTCGACAGTATTTCCCACCTCCCGATTATTCTATTATTTCCCCCGACTTTAACTTATTTTTTGGTGAACTTCAAACATTTGTTTTCAGATCCCGCCATTTCTGCATTGTACGTCAGTGCCCGGAAGCCTTTTGCTCATTGGCCGCTTTCAAATGAAATATTGTCATTTAATTAATATGAGAAATACAGGCGAATGTGCAATGTTTATTGAATCTGTATATCTCGACGTGTATATCTATCTCGTTCACGTGTGCTATGTTTGTGTTCGTTCACATCAGTCTAGTCGATTCTAGAGATTAGTTGCTACATTTGGAGTCTATTTTAGTAATTTAGTGACAGAATTTCAAAGATAGCGACTACTTTTCTAGTGAATTTAGGAGCCATTTGGAGATAATTCTTGCAAATTTTAATTTATTACTTGATAAAAAATAGCATTGCGCTTCATATAATTGCCCGGGCGCGTACTGCAATATACTAATCTATGCATTTGCTAAGTAATGGCATCCAAGTGCGTGACTGATTCACACATGCTGAGTACGAATTCATACTATTTTAGGGAGGCTGATCATCTCAGTCATATACTTCCTGTGAGTGAATAGAGATGTGTAATTTTTGCCTTGTAGCCTCGTATAGCAAAAGTCTGGTTTTGAGACAGTAAATGTTATAATGTATACCATAGTAGTTCTGTATTGCACAAGACATGTAGAATAAGCCTTTTTGACAAATTGTATCTCCTGATTTTTGGTTTTGTAAAGTTGGCAGGTATGGAATTCTAAAGAATTTTCAGCTTCTACTGCTGATCTAACTTATGATAAACATCATTCTCATCAGTCAGACTGAGGAGTGGCCAGATTGCGTACGAATCAAGCTGTCACTTGAAAAACTGTGATTTATTTGGACTTTTAGACTGAGGTTAAGTTCTCTTCACAAACAAAGTATGAACAGATGTTGTGATGCGGTATGCTTGCAGTGTTGGGCTCGACAGACTGCGGCCTGCTGGAAGGGACGCTGAGAGGTCAAGGTGCGGGCCTGTTCCCGGTTCACTGCGTCCAGGAGGTGAGGGTCCGCCAAGGAGTACCGTCCACAATGAGCTCCTCCCTCTGTCTGCCGCAGCCTCCTCCGCCGGCCGTCATGACCTCGTCCCTGTGCTTGCAGAGGCCGTCCACTAGAGTGCAGGGCAGGCGCGAGTCTACACACAAACAGCACTTCGCTACAGCTCCACGCCTCAAGAAACAGTAAGTGTGCTCTCCGTTCTGTTGGGAAAGCAGCAAAGATAGTTCTCAGTATACAGGTGTGTCCCCAAAGCCCTCAAGTAGACTTGCAGATTTCTCAGAAGGGCAGTGACAGATATATTAAAAAACGACTATATTTTCATGGTTAAATAAAGGATACTTACTTTACTTCTCGTTGTAGTGGCTCTCCCTGGAGTTGTATGACAGATTTACGAGAAGCCTGTGCGGACACTGCTCTTGTTCGCTTGTAACCCCGCTAGGTTTGCGAGGCTAAGACAGTCTTTCTTCTCTTGATACCTTCATTCTTATTCCTTTTTCATTACTGTTTAGCGTTTTACTTCCTCATAGAGCATAATCACCTCATGATACTCGTAACACTGTCCTGCCGATTTCTCCATTACTTCTCTTTATTCCTGCTCGAAGTTCTCTCTGGCTCAGATTATCATTAATCCATTTCCTTTGCTTTTTCAACATATCATTACCCTAGTCTTTGTATGCAGGATGTAGAAAATAGACTTTGCTGAAGGAGATCAGCAAAGGGTTTGTTTTTTGCTTTACATCGCACCGACGCAGATATGTCTTACGGCGACGATGGGATAGAAAAGGCCTAGGAATTGGAAGGAAACGGCCGTGGCATTAATTAAGGTACAGCCCTGGCATTTGCCTGGTATGAAAATGGGAAACCACGGAAAACCATCTTCAGGGCTGCTGACAGTGGGACTCGAACCCACTATTTCCCGATTACTGGGTACTGGCCGCACTTAAGCGACTGCAGCTATCAAGCTCAGTGATCAGCACAGTAGGAACCAACCTTCGTAGTTGTGAGCTTTCATTCAGAAAATTGTGGGTTTGTTGGCAGCCATGGTTTCCCGGTTTTGCACTACATATCTTAACTAAGGCAATGGTCACTTTGTTCTGAGTCTTAGTCCTGTCCTTTCCCATAAGAACTCTTTGTCATCAGGTGTTAATGGGTGGAAATTAATGTAATGCATTTATACAACAGTAAGTTGCTTCCATTTTGAACATTTCTACAATAGTATGAGTGAAAGAATTATTGTAAAATGTGACAGTGGGTTCTTGACAAATATTGAAATTTCAGGGCTCACATCATAACCGTGCCTTAAGAAATCATGTCAAGGGATATTTGGGTTGCAGTTAGTGTTCATTCCTGTCCAACACTCGTGTGTTGAGTCGCTGGCTTTACTGTCTCCTCCATCCTGGCCAGAGAGTACCTCACTATATTGAGTCTATAAGTATCACAGGCCATACCCCAGCTTCTTGCAGACTTCTGCGACGGCCAGATTAAAATGGTTGATAGCCACACTTATGGACCGTAACAGTTGCCCTGAAGCTGTTTGATTTTCATTTAGCATTTATCCTGTTCTGAAGTAGGGTCTGCTACTTCGACTCTGTGCACCTGCTCAGGGTGTAGCTCGTAGTGTAGGGTATGAAGCCAGTGTTGCTTCAGTCTTCTATTATCCTTTACCATGGATTTGCAGCACAAAAGTCCTCTTTGCCACAGTTGATTGCACTGTTTGAAGTACATGACTGTACCGTCACAGATGGCTTTCGCCTCATCTCCCCTACAATTGGAGCCACTCCGTACTGCCCACGTACTGCGTGTTCAAAATGTGTCCGTCTGTAGGTCCACCGTAGCACCCGTAGAATCGTTGCTCCACTTCCTTGGTAATAGGCCAGCATTTGGCACCATAGCCGAATGGCAGACTGGTAGGGTAGGTTCCTCCAAGAGTACGCGCTTAATGTTAGGACCACCATAACATGAAAAACAATCATGAAATAACAAATAGTTTGCATAAAGGTATTTACTGATATCCTAGGCACTAAATACATCACAACTCAAATGGTAAAACAGTAGAAATAATATAAAATGCTATATATGCACGCTCTTGGAGGAATGTGCACAGTAGGTCCTCTGAGTGCGCACTTAACACACCAGCACCCTCGTAGCTAGAACAGGCATCATGCCACCACGTTGAATCCAGTCTTCAATTAAAGGTTCTTCATACATTTCATCGCATCCTGGGCAGAAGATACTGTCCGCAACTGGTGTGCATCTTGTGGAAGCTGTAGCATCAAAAGGCCTTTTGTTTTTTTGTAGATTTGCTGGATTTCTGTCCTCCTTTCTCACTCGCATTTGATGCGGAAGCCATTAACGCATTTTTAAATGGAGATCCCATCATAAGTTCAGACTTTTTACCTTTCCTTTTTCGCTTCTCTTTGTGAGTTGCTTTTGGAAGAGGGAGAAGAGTTGAAGGTGACACTATTTCCTTATCTTCTGCACTAGGCATGTCAGCATTGAGACTGTTTTCTTCAGGTTCTTATGAGGGTGGAGGGCGGTCGTAATGGCTGAAAGTTCGAAATCATCCGAGAAAACATCCGGGTTGTATGGATAAATCCCTGTAGCCTTGAAAGAATTATTTGCTTTTTTAAGCGTTGCGACTCTTTCATAGGCAGAACGGAAAAGAGAGGAAAGATCCTTCAGAGTGATTGCTTTTTCAGGGCGATTCCACTGGTCACATTAAGAGTCCGAAAAATCCTTTGTCAAGGGGTTGCAGCATGTGACTAGCATGTGGAGGAAGTGTTAGTAATGTAACGAACTTGTCCCTACAGAAAATAACTGCATCCAAACTACAGTGCGAGATATGGTTGTCCGTAATAAGCAGAACAGGATCTTCTTCACTTGGTTTAACAAATTGTTCAAAGTGTTTCAACCAGTCAAGAAAGAGTTCTGTATTCGTGTACCCGGAGTCTGACATAAGTGGCAGGGTCCCTTCGGGGGCGTCTTGGTACAGTTGAACATTAGTTCTCTTTCGGGGAAAGATGATGGCAGGAGGAATGAAAATACCAGTGGGAGAAAAGCAACATACAACTGTCACTGTTTGACCCTTTTCAGCTGAAACAACCTTTGCAACATGCCGTTTTCCTTTTGGAATCCAGTTAGGGACAGTGGAAATGGCACTCTCATCCATGTTGAATGTCCTGTGGGGAGGGAAATGTTTCTCTTCAATTACTTTCTTCATATTTAGTGAAAAATCTCGAGCATTGTACTTTATTGAACCCTGTGGCTCACGGGAACGCTTGCAAAATCCACAGACTCGGTTTTTTCCAGCCATTTTTCTCTTTTCATTGAAATTCTTGGTGATGTTGTTGCTCTTTGTGAATTGAAACGCATGCTGCATTAGCTGCCATAAAACCTAGCATCCAAGTCCTTCGCACGATCGGGGCCGAGAGATGTCGGAACAGTGCCCTGAAAATACAACGGATTGGTGAAATTCCTAGGAAATGCGGACATTTAAGGGAAAAAATAAAGCAGATACAAATTTTAATCAACTCTTTTTAACCTCAAGTGTGTACTTACAGCTCCAAGTTATTCTTTTACTCTCTTTCCCAGCAATCATTCAAAACTGCTTCAGTGAAAATAAGCTTTCGATTTGACTTTATAATAAGACATTTTAACCCTGAAAAATAAAATGTTAAAGTGTAAGACGAAGCTTAAACAAGTTGTCCCTTAAGAGCGTAGTTTCATGTTTTACTCGCTAGATAGCAGCAGCATGCAGGACAGAGGGTTGCACTGTGTCGGTAACTCTTCTCTCTTATAACACAACAGATAGGGGTGTGCAAGTACTAACACACAGGTTCAGAATATTATACGAAAATGAGCAAAAACAGATTCTTACCTGTAAGAAGAACAGTAGAAATCACAAGGCTTCAGCAATACGGCTACACACAGGCGACTGACCGATATCTTACACTGCTGCCAACTTCAGAATTTTGAGCTGCGCACTCTGAGAGACCCCAACAAATACGTAGGTGGATGGTCCGCCTAGTCAATGCTAAATATTAATTATTTATATTTATTTACATAAGTCTAGTACATGTTTTGGGAATCTATATACATTCCCTTCATCAGCTAGTCAAATTAAAATTAAAATTCCTGTACACAAAAAGACCTAATAAAAAGGGGGCCCTCCCATTAAGCAATCCAAAATTATTGCCTATACAATTTAACATTTTAAAAATCAAAGTGTGGATGCATGGAATTAAATTCCATCTAGTCGAATAGGATAAAACACAATAGAATAGAGTCCGTATGCACTATGTTCTTGTTGTGGCGTTAGATCACTGTGTACTTGAAGATCCTGTAATTTCTTGTAAAATTCAATTGGAGTTGAGAATAAAAGAATAGTGCAAAAACTTATCCTGCCGAAACCATCCGATAATGGGCGTGTTATTCAGCCGGGTGATGTGAGCTGTACGAGGGAGAAGTAAAATAGAAAACTGAGACCCTGCACTCTTAAAGGAACTTACCCTATATTTTTTATTTAAGCCATTCGGGAAAGTGCCTATCACGGTCCGCTATTTAAACCAAACACTCCATATCTGCTTAATTATTTCTGGCTGAAGGATCCCATCCTTAACAATTGTCAAGCTGAGGTACTTGTTTTTGGCAAGTCAATACCATTAACATTAATGGTATTTCTTTTGTTCAACTCTGTGGTAAGATATTTAATTATTTTAGTTACGGTACTCTTTGTCGTTCAGGCAGACTGCTAATGTTATAGGAAGATATCTAAAATTTGAAAAAATGCTTAAACATTAATAGTAACATCAAACTCCAAAGTTTCTGTGCTCTATTATTCCATATTTTGCAAAACCCTTCTTTTTCTTATTTAAATATGTCTGTGACAATCAAGAGAAAAGTCTAACATTGCACTAACCTTGCAGCAGGCTGCCGGCAGAGCCTCGTACGGTTGTTCTCCATCGTGCCCGCAAGGGGTTTGGCTTTGTGCTCCGAGGCGCCAAGGCCACGTCGCCCTTGATGGAACTGCAGCCGTCCGAGCGTTGTCCTGCGCTACAGTACCTGGACGACGTGGACCGGGGTGGCGTGGCCGACATGGCGGGCCTACGCAAGGGCGACTACCTCCTGGCGGTAAGTACTATTTTTATTCCTTTGTTTGAACTGACATACTGCACAGTCATAAAAAATAGTACAAAATATAGCTAATTCACATGTTGATCCATTTGTAACCTGCAGGAAAATTATTGTATGAGATCTTAATTATGATGTACTGTAATATTAATTATGTTATGCTTCATGTTGTTTTTAATCTGACTTGAGTGTTACTGGAAAGTCAGTTTCAGAATATTCTAGTTTCTGTTTTACATATATGTAGCAATTGCCATGAGCATTGTAATTGGGATTCATGGCCTGTTATATTGTAAATAAATTCATTCATTCATTCATTCATTCATTCATTCATTCATTCATTCATTTTGAGGAAGGAAGATTTTGATAGTAATGTTTACTTTGACTTTCTGGAAAATGATCATGCATCTGAGACAGAAAAAGTGCAAATTGTTTGAAAGCCTGTGCTAGGAGGTTGATAACTTAACAATTCTGCAAGTGCGGTACTTGTTGGCAACAGGAGTTAGCTGATTGATGTCTTTACTTCACGAGTGCAGCACGCATGATAAAAATCTGCTGACATGCTGGTGCCGCACCAACATTTCCTATTGTTGAAAAATACGTAAATTATCAGATTCGAACCATCTGATTTTATTTTGCTTCATTTAAAGGTATCATCATTAAAAAGAAATGATTATTCTTATGATAGTGTTTCAGAAGCAGAGTTGAACAAAAACTGAAGGAAAGTATGTTTCTATATTTGTGATTTAACAGGTTATCTGTCTGTTGTAGATTAACGGCGAAGATGTGTCTGCAGCGTCTCACGAACATGTGGTAGATCTGATCAGGCGGTCGGGTGACCTGGTGTCTATGACGGTGGTTTCGTTGGTGCCTGGCTCGGCAGGAGGCATGCCCAATTCCAAGTCTTCAACCATGCTGCCCGGTGGTGGGGGAGGTGGCCCCGTTGTGGGTCCACACCGCCAGTATGCCACTCTACCTCGCAAGATGACCAACACTGGTACCATGGGTAGGTCCTTGTATTTGTTGTCCTTTGATAACTTAATCTGTACCATGTGTTGGAAACGAATGAACAACTCTTTCCCCTTAAATCTACTCAGACCTGTTTGTCATGCTCTAGTCTTTCTCACTCTCTTAATCTCTACACTTCTCTCACTGAACCAGAACTGGGTGTGTCAGGATGTCACCCAAGTTGAATGCTCATCGTGAGCTAAAGTCAGCAAATACTGCCTCGGTTCAGTCCAGTGGTATTTGAAGGCCCTCTGTGGTGGCATGTAAATGAACTCTTGCAGGACCGCTGCCTAGTATAACTTCCTCTTAAAACAATCATTACCTGCAGGGCAGAATTTCTGGCACGTTGGCACCTTTGAATTGTAAAAGTAGTTTGTGGGACACAAAACTATTAATTAAATAAATAAATAAATAAATAAATAAATAAATAAATAAATAAATAAATAAATAAATAAATAAATAAATAAATAAATAAATAAATAAATAAATAAATAAATACATAAATAAATAAATAAATAAATCAATCAATCAATCAATCAATCTTATGTATTAACTATCCTAGTGGAATGTGAGTCAAACAAGGGATTTTTGTGTGAATGCCAATGGCTCTTTGACCTCAGATGATCTTTGTGTTGATGTCCTAGAGGATGCTTGTATATTCTTTCTAGAAAGATGTCTTCTTTAACCATCATACTCGCATTCTCTGTTCCAGGACGGTCTCCTGCTCCACTTCCACCAAGACGTGACCCAAAGACTACTCTGAGCGTGGGACGAGCTCGGGCTAGGTCCATGGTTGCGGGACTTGGTGAGTATCTGCCGCCGTTGACATTTCTCAAGCTTACATGAAATGACAGTTGTTGAGTACAATTCTCTCATGTCAGTGAAAATCTCTTAATCAACCAAAAGCCAAAAGTTTTATTAAACACATTATGATTTGGCTAATGACGGGCTCAGATGATGTGGGAGAATGGATTCTGGTGTCTATGAGGAAATATTTGTCTTGGCAGTTCAGACCCAGATCGCAATAAAACAGGAAACATGCAATCCAGGTTGATAATAAAACTACCAACTACAGAGTAACATAAGACTTCTTGACTGTAATTGGTTATGGTATCAGCAGCAACAATTTCTAAATTGGAGTTTTTGCAGGTCTTACAATTGTAACTGCTGTTTAGAGTTTAATAATAGAATTTAATGCAGCCAATGGTCAAGAAATAAATACAATATCATACATTGCTCATTCACTACAAAATGAGGTCGACGACGTTGTTTTTTCTGTACACTCTCGAAGATGGTATCGATTGCATTGTTTCTTGCACAATTTGCAAGTATATTCATTAGTAGGGTCATGATGTTTTTTCTAGTCGCATATTTTATGATGGAGTCCATGCACAGCGAATCGCGTCATGATATGTTGCAGGTCGTAATTTGGACGTTGCCAATCTTGTGTCATCATAGCATTCATGGTGTAAAACGTGCTCCATATTTCTTTCTTCTTGTCATGTAGTTCTTTTAACGCACTCTGATACACAGGTGTAGAATGTAATAGGATCCATTCTTGAAGATCCTCTATAAAGAACCTTTCTCTCACCAGCTCATATACCAACCGTGAGGGGATAAATTTAGGTAAATTGCCTTGATCTTTTCCAATTCCAGAAGATTGCTCATAGAAAGATGGTCCCATATTAGATATAATCCGTAACTCACAATAGGCGAGATCTTCACTCTGAATAGCTTTATCGCTGTATTCACTGAGAGGTTCCTTGTGTGTAAGATGTCGTGCATTGCCATTATCGCAGTTGCGACCTTGTCCTTGATGTGAAGTGTGAATGTAGTTCCTGTAGTCTGTAGCGTCATTCCGAGTTATTTAAAGGATGCAGCCGCCATTAATCTTTTGTTCTTATAATAAATTGTGTCGTGATGCAATTCTTCCCCCTCGTCTGAATGTCATAATCACCGTCTTATTTGCATTTAGCTGTCGGTCATTTTTGCCGGCCCATTCCACTAATCTATTGAAGGCTGCTTGCAGATCTGCATAAGATGATGACGCACTCGCCATGTCATCCACGTAAACATATATTTTTACAATACTGGAATTTAATGTTGTTATTGCATCCATGGTCGCTATGTTAAACAGGATCGGACTCAACGGGTCCCCCTGAAGCACTCCTGTCGTTTGCTCTATTGGGATAGATTTTGTCAGATTGTCATCAATCTGTTCGTAGTTTTCTGCGAGTATGTTTCGTATTAGAACTAAGAGAGATGTATCAATTTCCAAGATATGCTCCAGTCTTTCCAACAGTAACATTCTATTGATTGAGTCAAAGCCCTTTGAAAAGTCTATGAAAGCTACATGTAATTTTCCTTTTGGGTTTCTCGTCGTTTCCTGTATGTCATCTTGTAGACACTTAACTGCTTGTGGAGTAGATCTTCCCTTGCAAAACCCAAATTGCTCCTCAGGTATTTTACAGCCCATGAGGTCAGTCAATCAATTTGTGATAAGCTTTGTCAGTATCCTGAACAGAATGCGTTCTAAAGTGATACCCCGATAAGCATCGGGGTCTCCAGTATTTCCTTTCCCCTTGTAAAACATTTTTAGTGTGGCGTACCTCCATCTGTCAGGGATGGTTCCTCGTATGAGGCATTAATTCATGATGGCTGTCCAAACCGCTTTGAACACTGTTAAGGTTTGTTTAAGATGTTGATTGAAGATGTTATCTGGACTACAAGCCTTTCCATCTTTGGTTGTAGCTCCATTTTGCTACATCCATTGTCATTGGAGGCCATAAAATCTGCACAAATCCTGCAAACATGGGGTTATTGTTTTGTCTCTCTAGACTATTACACGATCAGCCATGGTGCACTAAATCGTAACCCGTCCAGTGTGTAGTGGTTTCTGTATGACACCAAGCTGTCCTAACCATTAAAAAAAACCAAGTTTCTTGTAGGTTGTAGTATTCATGGCTTTCATCTCAGATGCTGTAATCAGGTTAGCTCATCCCTTTCTGTCAGGTTCTGAGCAACTCTCTAAACATCCGCCAAACAGACTCATTGGTCAAACTAAGTGCGAATGGTATATGCTGAAATGCTGGTGCCGCACCAACATTTCCTATTGTTGAAAAATACGTAAATGATCAGATTCACAGCACCTGATTAGAATTGGTTCATTAAGGTATCATATCATTAAAAAGAAATGATTAATTTTATGATGGTGTTTCAGAAACAGAATTGAAATAAAAAACTCGGCTACTGTTTGCCGACATTTAAATTTGTCACAATCTGGCCGTCTGCTCATCAGGTTTGACATTCAGTTTTACTTTAGGCCTTCTAGATGGCAGAATATATTGAATCTCTCTTGGGTGTCTATGGCTAAGTTCTAATTAGTGTATCACAAGAGATCTTTTACTTGCCAACATCATACGACCTGGAGTGTCGAATGGACTTATTTCTGTCCTTCAAAAATCCAACTACTGAGGCCGGTTTTCAACCCTCTATCTCAGGATCTGGAGGCTAACACTCTACAACTATTGCTCAAACTGACTTTCAGCGATGTTCATCAAAGACTACGCTCAGGGGAAGGTAACACCTTTTGGAGAAGTTGTCCGTGATTCTCCTTTGTAGTGCCAATTCTTGGGCACTCTGTTGTCCACTTCGTTGCTTGACTTGAGACTGATCCTGTATGACCTAACTCGTCAATGACAGCTAACACTGTTCTGATATTTGGTACCTCCTTGTCACTTCTTGTACTGTTCTTTAACATAAAGTAAACTCGGCCCATTGCGATCCCCTACTGCATGTTCCACCTCCTCTGTTGTGAGAACCTTAATATACAGCAGAAATCAACCCTCACTGAATTCACAACATGTCAAACTATTACGAGATATTTTAATTTATTTTACGCCCACATTGGAGCACTGAAATCAATCTATATACAGTCAAG
This sequence comes from Anabrus simplex, assembly GCF_040414725.1. Classification (NCBI taxonomy): domain Eukaryota; kingdom Metazoa; phylum Arthropoda; class Insecta; order Orthoptera; family Tettigoniidae; genus Anabrus; species Anabrus simplex. Next base: position 88,542,952 of record NC_090276.1, on the reverse strand, counting down.
TCTTATGAATATTGGTTTCAAATTTGGTTGGTGTTTCTTCTTTTGTTCCCAGAAATGTTTCATTCTCTCTGACCTCTGACCTGGCTGCCCGTTCTTCGTCAGTTATGTTGTACTGTTTGCGTCTTCAGTTTAAGTCTCACGTCGTTATATCTCAGGATCCTCTTCTCTTCTCTGTTTTCAATTTGTTGAATTGTCAAGCCTAATTCATTTAAATCTTCTTGGACCTCTTTGAACCAGTGATTTTTAGCTTTACTTTTCCAAAAGTAGTTGAATAAATGTTTGAGTATCCTAGTCTCTGGTAGTCGTGATATGTGACAGAAAAAAGCAGATCTTGTTTTCCGCACTGTATCTATTATAGACTAAGTCTGGTATACAACTTCATTAAGTAGTAATCGCCATTGTCCATCTACTTGGTGTTTTTTGTTTAGAATTGTTCTAATGATTCATCTATCTATTTTCTGTAATTTATCTGTAGTTGATTTCATATTCAAATTGAATAAGGTTTCACTAGCATAGGTTGCTTCAGGCTTAATAACGGAGTTGTAATGTTTAAATTTTGCATTTATCGAGAGAGATTTCTTCTTGTAGGTTGGCCAAGTAATGTGTTGTCCTTGTTTTAATTTGGTAATTCTATTTTCAACTGATATTTTCTCGTTTAAGTTCCAAGTTATAATCTCTCCAATATATTTAAATTTATTAACAAGCTTAATTTGTTTGTTATTAGTCAGTGTGATAGGTGATGTTTCCACTTTGAAGGATGGCATCATTTCCGTCTTTTCAAAGGAGATTTGTAATCCAGTTTTTGCTGCTATTTGTTCTAATTCTTCAATTTGGAGTTTAGCCTCTTTCACACTACTAGCAAGTAGTGCAAGGTCATCTGCAAATGCTAGACAATTGAGTTTGATATTTTTTCCAAGCTTGATATTTGGCTGACATTTCTTATACCATTCTCGCATGACTTTCTCCAATGCACAGTTAAATAGAACCGGTATTGGTGAGAGACCATTCCCCTGTCGAAGTCCAGTCCGGATTTCAGATGATTCAGACAACTCTCCTCGGAATTTAACTTTTGCTCTAGTGTTCTTGAGGGTAACACCAACGAGATTAATGAGTTTCTGGTGTAACCCAAATTCTTCAAGGATTTTAAGTAATGACTCACGATGAATACTGCCATATGCTTTCCTGAAGTCAACAAAAGTGATAACTAGGTTTTTGTTTCTCATTCTTTGATGGTTCATAATCCGCTTAAGACTAATGATTTGGTCAGGACAACTCCTTCCAGGTCGAAATCTCCCCTGATACTCTCCAAGTTCTTGGTCGAGCTGTTCTTGAATTCTCGTGTGGATAATTCTAGACAGGATCTTATGTGATATCAAGTAGAGTGATCCCTCGGTAATTATTTGGATCCAGTCTATCCCCCTTTTTGTGTATTGGATGATTTATGATTTATTCCATTCTGTAGGCACTTTTTCAGAGTTCCATATGTCTATGATGTGTTTGTGTAGGTTTTGAAGTGTTTGGTTATTTGCATTCTTCCACAGCTCTGCAACCACTTGATTTTCTCCTGCAGCTTTATAATTCTTGAGCCAATTAATCACTTGAGGTACCCCATGGAAATCTGGTGGAATAACCTTGTGTAAGTATGTTTTATTTTTTGGATCAGGTGAAAATTCTAGTTATTCTTTTGGGTCTTCAGCATGTTGTAATTCTTTGAAGTGATCAGCTAGAATTTTGGCATTCTCCTGATTATTGTGTGCTAGTTGTCCTTGTCTATTTCTCATCATGAGTGTAGGAGGAGTATACCCTGATTGATATTGTTTAAATGTCCTGTAATAGTCTCGTGTCTTATGATTCATCTATGTTAGCTAGCTTTTCTTTTTGATGGTCTCTTTTGATTCTTCTAAGTTCTTTGGCCGTTTGTCTTCTAGCAATAGTTAGTTCATCACGAGATTGTGCCGTTTTCTTTTGTTGGTCATTTAGCCACGCTTTGTGACTTTTCTGTATTGCCATATCACATTCCTCATTCCACCAGGCGTGTTTCTTTCTCTTTTTCATAGGAGCAATTTCTTTGGCAATAATTTTTAGTTTATCAATAAATTACAAGATATTAGTTTCATTCCGTTCAGACGGTTGAGGCGCCAGCGGTAGGTTCAATCCTGGCTCCTCCGCTGGTATTTGAAGGTGCTCAAATACAATAGCCTCGTGTCGGTAGATTTGCTGGCATCGAGCTAGAGAGCTGCAGTCGCGCAAGTGTGGCCAGTATTTAGGAGATAGTGAGTTCGAACCCCACTGTCGGCGGCCCTGAAGATGGTTTACCGTGGTTTCCCATTTTCACACCAGACAGGCTGTATCTTAATTAAGGCCACGGACACTCTCCACCCCTAGCCCCCTTCTGCATCATCATCGCCGTAAGTCCTATCTGTGTCAGTGCGACGTAAAGCAAACTGTAAAAAAAAAAAAAATTACTGGCACGTAAAAGAACTCATGCGGGACTAAATTCTGGCACCTCGGCGTCTCCAAAAACCGTAAAAGTAGTTAGTGGGACAGTAAGCAAATAACATTATTATTAGTTTCATTCTGTATTGGTGGTTTACATATGTGTTGAATAGGACAAAATAATAAAAGTATTTCCATTGTAAACAATAACAGTATTACACTGGTCAGCACAACTTTTATTACTTGGTTCTCCTGTGCATGACCCGTTCCTTATGTCCTAAAATGAAAGAAAATTAGTGATATAATGGTCTTGATTTGCTTTTTAATGCTTTTATCTGATTTGCTGTCCGCCTCGTTGGCTGAATGGTCAGCGTACTGGCCTTCGGTTCAGAGGGTCCCGGGTTCGATTCCCGGGTGGGTCAGGGATTTTAACCTTAATTGGTTAATTCCAATGGCTCCGGGGCTGGGTGTGTGTGGCGTATTAAACATTAGAAATCATCCTAGGGTAGGGCCCTCATCTTCACAGACATGCAGGTCGCCTAATGGGCCGTCTACTAGAAAAAGACCTGTACCAGGCCTCTCCGGAGGCCATGCGCTATTATTATTATTATTATTATTATTATTATCTGATTTGTTACCCAAAGTTTGTTCCGGACGACCATTAAAAGTTGTCTCCAGTGTGGGAGGTTCAGGGGAGTTAGACAACACTGCTAGAGGCATAGCAGAGGGGAGAAAGGACAACAATAAAAAAATATGATGGGAGATTACATTTGGAGGTGTAAACTCACTGGAATGAAATTGAAAGTCAAAGCCATGGAAATCTGTTTAGTTTTAAAGCCATTAACATCTTCTAATTGGTTTTCTCCTAATTTTTTGTTTTTCTGTTTTTTCTTTCCAATTTTACCTTATTTTTATGTATATGCTTGTATGTTGAATTTTATTAATGGCTGGAAGATCTAGTGCAGTAAGCAAGCGACTGTGTATTGTAATGAAGATCTGGTCCATCAGTTGAAACTTCCACTACAGTTTCTCAATTGTTCATACCTGGTAAATGTTTTTCTTTATTTTCTGTCCCCTTCATTTATAATGTCCCAGCTCCTTTGGTTTAGGGAGTCTTTGGTTCGATTCCCACCCGGACCAGGGATTTTAACCGCACTTGGTTAATTCCTTTTGTCTCAATATACATCTTCATTTGCACCCAACACATTACCAACCACCACGTCCCTCCCGTCAGGATTGGTATCGGACTGTAAAACAGGGCCAAGTACACATCACACTCTCTTATCAATTTCAGTTCTTCTAAATCCATTTCTGGTAGAAGAAATGGGATTGTCTACATATGACTTGATGAGATTGTGATGTTTTTCAATCTTTTCCAGAGGGAGGAGGAGAAAAGGAAGTAGACAGCGAGGACCTGTCTGGCTGCGGCACGGCCAAGAGCAGTTCTGCCGAGTCTATCCACGCCGCCCCGTCCGGCGCCTCGGTTCAACCCAGGACGGCATCGATTCGAGCGCGCCCCACATCAAGCCGCATTACAGCAGCAGAACTAGAGGAACTGTTCCAGCGACAGCAGGGCAGCGTGTCTAATGGACGTAAGTCTGCCCCTACAGACTCGATGACGAGTATTGCTATTTGACTGAGGTTAATTTAAACCAAATCCTTAGAAGCTTCCTTTGAAAACATCTAATCCCATTGGGATTCAGTCGTGTTATAGAAATATAGTATAGCTTCTATTTTAGTTTGTAAATTTTATAACAGAAAGAAATAAGCTGAATAAAACACTTTTTTTAGATATGCCAAGAAAATAATTTCCTGCTGGTTGATTAAAGAACACAGAACTATATTTGTATGTCTCCACCTCACAAAATGCTGATTTGTTTGATATAATGCAGTTGTTCATTCTTCTTTGCAATTATCGTCTTTGCGAAAAATCTTTGTTCTGTTCCTTCGAAACACAAAATTTTAGCAGTGGGCAGAACATACAAATATGATGTGGAACGTACTGTAGTTTGGGTTGTGATCAATTAGATACCAATCAGATGTCTTGGAAAGTTCTTAAATTGTTGGTATCAGTGGATATTCAGACATTGTCATGTTTTGGTAACTTCATTATTTGGAGAAATCCAGACTGAGCCATTTTTTGTTTACATACCTTTTTGGGCATCTTTGCCATCAAACATGATCACAGCTTCTGAAAATCTCAGCTATTCTGACACAAATTTGTGAAAAGAAAAGACTTTTCCCTTTGTAAAAATCAAATGATCATAAGTATGTCTCCTGGTTATGACCAGGCATCACGGGCTCGTAATTTCAGATGGCAACCAGCCGTAAGACACAACCTGCACAGTTGCTAGGTAACATTGTCTGGTCATGCTTACATCACTGCCTGTACGGCTGCTATGGTTACACTTCCGTTTCACATTTTGACGGCTCACATTCCACAAATTTTCAGATGACCTCCAGCTATTAGACATATTTATGTTAAATCTCTTGGTGCCAGGCGGTAGTGCGAGCATCCGCCCTTTAAATTGGCAGAGCCGATCTGGTCGGCCGTTAACAATCCAGTCGGAAGTTGCCAGAGCCGATTACATCAGCCGGCTTAAAATTCTATGATATACGTAATTTTGAGGCAACCTACAGTGACGTGCATACTTTTGTTACAACCTGTAGTAAAGGGGCTACACGTTATTGTGTGCCTGGCCTTGCTTTGGCAGTTCTAAGAGGGTGTTATACCTTTCACAAGACTCGTTTCCTGTGTTTACAAATAACTCTAACCGGTCAGTAAGTGATTGCTCCTTGCAGTGAGTGGATTTGTGACAGGAAAATGGCATGTTGTTCACGTGATAATTTGTCAGCAGGTATTGATGACAATAAATTAATGCGGTATTTATAACAGTGCGAAGTTAACGCTGATGATTTATTGGATAGTGATAGGGAATTTAGTTCAGAGAGTAGCGCCGAAATTATACCGGACACGTCCCGCGGAATCACCGCAGCTAAAGAAGAGACGTTTAATTGTGTCTAACAGTACTAAAGCTATTCTGAATATGGTGGTAGATGAAACTAGTGATAACGAAGGATGATGATGATGTCTCTGGAGAACATTTTGTGGAAATTTGTCCCAATGAACCCGACAACATTCCTCAACCTCCTGTCTCCTTCAAGGAAGTTCTTGGACCTAAACATGCCTACCGTCTGATTCTCCGTCCATATCACACTTCAATTTACTTTTCACTTACTCTCTGCTAAACCTTATAGTCACATATAGTCCTCTATCATTACCTAAATGCCAATCTCCGCGGGCCAAGTGTAGCGTGCCTGCCTCTCACCCGGAGGTCATGGGTTCGATTCCCGCCCAGGTCAAGAATTTTCACCTGGTCCTGAGGGTTGGTTCGAGGTTCACTCAATCTAAGTGACCCTAAGTGATTGCAATTGAGGAGATATCCGAGGGTGAGAGGGCGACCCCGGTCTGGAAAACCAAGAATAATTACCGAGAGGATCCGTCTCACTGACCACGATTCATCTCGTAAACTGCAGGTACCTAACTGAGCAGCGGTCGCTTAGTAGGTCAAAGCAAATCACAGCTTTAGTGCCATACATTTCTTAATTTCGTAAATTCTGTTCTATTGTAAAATTATTTTTCTAATATATACTACACTGACTGACAGTGACAATGCAACACCAAGGAGTGGTGGTTCGAAAGGGATGAAACTTGGGGAAAAAACAGAGACGGCACGGACGAATAATTGATGTTTATTTCAAACCGATATGCAGGTTACACAATGCGCACGGCATCGACTCAGTAGGATGTAGGACCACCGCGAGCGGCGATGCACGCAGAAACACGTCGAGGTACAGAGTCAATAAGAGTGCGGATGGTGTCCTGAGGGATGGTTCTCCATTCTCTGTCAACCATTTGCCACAGTTGGTCGTCCGTACGAGGCTGGGGCAGAGTTTGCAAACGGCGTCCAATGAGATCCCACACATGTTCGATTGGTGAGAGATCCGGAGAGTACGCTGGCCACGGAAGCATCTGTACACCTCGTAGAGCCTGTTGGGAGATGCGAGCAGTGTGTGGGCGGGCATTATCCTGCTGAAACAGAGCATTGGGCAGCCCCTGAAGGTACGGGAGTGCCACCGGCCGCACACATGCTGCACATAGCGGTGGGCATTTAACGTGCCTTGAATACGCACTAGAGGTGACGTGGAATCATACGCAATAGCGCCCCAAACCATGATGCCGCGTTGTCTAGCGGTAGGGCGCTCCACAGTTACTGCCGGATTTGACTTTTCTCCACGCCGACGCCACACTCGTCTGCGGTGACTATCACTGACAGAACAGAAGCGTGACTCATCGGAGAACACGACGTTCCGCCATTCCCTCATCCAAGTCGCTCTAGCCCGGCACCATGCCAGGCGTGCACGTCTATGCTGTGGAGTCAATGGTAGTCTTCTGAGCGGACGCCGGGAGTGCAGGCCTCTTTCAACCAATCGACGGGAAATTGTTCTGGTCGATATTGGAACAGCCAGGGTGTCTTGCACATGCTGAAGAATGGCGGTTGACGTGCCGTGCGGGGCTGCCACTGCTTGGCGGCGGATGCGCCGATCCTCGCGTGCTGACGTCACTCGGGCTGCACCTGGACCCCTCGCACGTGCCACATGTCCCTGCGCCAACCATCTTCGCCACAGGCGCTGCACTGTGGACACATCCCTATGGGTATCAGCTGCGATTTGACGAAGCGACCAACCTGCCCTTCTCAGCCCGATCACCATACCCCTCGTAAAGTCGTCTGTCTGCTGGAAATGCCTCCGTTGACGGCGGCCTGGCATTCTTAGCTATACACGTGTCCTGTGGCACACGACAACACGTTCTACAATGACTGTCGGCTGAGAAATCACGGTACGAAGTGGACCATTCGCCAACGTCATGTCCCATTTATCGTTCGCTACGTGCGCAGCACAGCGGCGCATTTCACATCATGAGCATACCTCAGTGACGTCAGTCTACCCTGCAATTGGCATAAAGTTCTGACCACTCCTTCTTGGTGTTGCATTTGCTCTGTCAGTCAGTGTACAACCGAAAACGAGAAACTATTTTTCTGAAAACAAAATCTATAATATCAACTACTATTTTTTACTTATTTAATAATTCAGAATTATTTTAATACTGTGTTGTCTGCACGTAGAAAATTTGTTGTCAGTATTTGCCAAACATCGATACATACACGCGAATTTTATCGGTGAGTAAAATTGTCTTGTTTTTATTAGTGACATATGTTTTACTTTTTACGTTTTTATTTTTCTCTTCAAATTAGTTATTCTATAGAATTGTATTTAGAAATACATTATACATAATTACGTATATTCTTTTGTATTGTAAATTATTTTTTCAAAGTAGATATTGAGAGAGAAAGTGCGAAAATATTTTTCTCTTCCTTAAAATAAACGTTATCGACAACTATAAATCAACAATAAAACGTCTGACTCTTTATATCACTCCAAACCAGTTTCTTATTCTACGTAGTCGCTATGTAGAAAATTTCATGCCGGTATTTGCTATACACCGGTAGATATACGCGAATTTTAAAATACATGTATTTCCACTGAAAATGGCCTGGCACTTTACAGCAGTAGAGTGGAGGCGGAGCTCTGGCCTCTTCCAGCTGATGGGGAGCGGCCGACCAGATCGGCTCTTGGCTCCAAGAGGGTTAAAAGTAACCACATAATTTTGTGGGAAATGTTGGCAAATGAACATAGTTGTGACATCTTGCATTATAACAACATTGGATTGAAATACTTCAATAGTTTTGTCACGACTGCCAAATTCGCCTGATATCAGTCTGAAGCCATGCGTCTTGGTAGGTGTGCTGTTTACCAACTGATGAGCCCAACTTAGCACACTGGGGCGAAAGGCTGGCAACCAGGAATGAGTTAGTTCGAAAATTTATAATGTCCAGTAACAGATTGGTATTATAAATTTACTCATTTGGGACAAATATTTCAGGTTCCCTTTGGGGATTAACATCTATATCATGTCTGAAGGTTCATTTATAGAATTTCTTGAACCTTGAAGTCTCCTTCCATTAGGTGGCACCTCAAGTGCAAGGCCCCTGAAAACTCGAGAAATTGGCATCGGACCATCTTCTGAGCCCTTGACTGCACGTGGAAGAACATGATGTTTTGGCTCTTACTCATACATATTTTCATTAGTACCTATACAGCAAGCTTACACTTGCACGTTATATTTTCCAGCTTCGTCAGAGGTGATGACATCACATTTCCAGGCTACTTTATCTGCTGGGACATCACAACCTTCATCACCCGCTCGAACTCCTCGGGTGTATGCCAGCGTTGCAGAGATGAAGCGTAGCAAGGGCAAGGTAAGACCATGACCTTTACCTGATATTGTTCGGTCTTCATCCCACATTTCGGTTATTAAATCTTGTAGTTTGTGCTGTATCATTGACCCACCCTTGTAAATGTGCAAGCATTTTGGTTCGATACTATTTTGGCTGCCTCCTACTCAATTTTGACATTCTGTTTTGTTCAACCTCATGGCAGAGAAAGGATGTCTGTTGCATAAATACCAAACCTCTGTGACCAGAGATTTCTCCGCATGCCAACATTGTACAACACTGGCCTTCAAAAAACCAACAACTTCTGGTAGCTTTGAACCCATGATCTAAGATCTGGAAGCCAACACCGAGCTGTCTCTTGGTCCTGGAGCTGGTTTCCTTTCAGAGTGAGGTTGGTGATAAGACAAGTTCTCTGATGTCCAAGGTGATCCCAAGGTACCTCATTTTTCTCCATGACAATTAGTCTATTTGTTCTTCTGGTGCCGTCTGTGCACAGACCATCACGAAGAAAGTTTCCCCGTTTCTGTCAGAGTTGCCGTATCGTGGATGGTCAACGAATGTTGGAGTTTCTGCATCCAGGACGATCTTCTGCGAACGTGTCCCGTTTCCCTTCCATCTTCCCTTCTGGGATCAGTTGTGTCCATCTGTATTTATCATCGAAAAAGATATAACCAAAATAAAACTGGCCGAGATAATATTTATAAGAGTGATGCAGAATTGAACAGGAGAAGTGTCCATCACAGGAAACGGTGCAAACCATCACTTTGATGCACCAATCAGTTGCCATCACACGTCTCCCGAGTACATCACTGTGGGATGAACAGACTTGTCTAGTAACCAGTTGAATGCAACACAAAAAGGTGTTCACGATAAAACAACGCGTGTTCATTGTCGAGCACGATTCGTGGAAAACCTGTGCGTAACTCTGCGCAGGAGTTTAAGACTTGAACTGTTTTGGCAGAACCTCCAAAACTTAGTGCCAGAATGGTGCACAAAACGGGCTTTGTAGGAAATAAAAACCGTCGCTATCTGAAAAGAGTTGGAACACCAGAAAAGAAAGCTCGAGTGAAGAAAAGCCTGGAGCGAAATCCAGCAAAAATCTCAGTGCTATTTATCCGTGTAAGTGGGTATTGAGAGATCGCCATTTCGAAAGTCCGGCTCCATGGCTAAATTGTTAACGTGCTGGCCTTTGGTCACACGGGTCCCGGGTTCGATTACCAGCAGGGTCGGAAATTTTAACCATAATTGGTTAATTTCGCTGACACGCGGGCTGGGTGCATCCGTCGTCTTCATAATTTCATCCTCGTCGTGACACGTGGGTCGCCTACGGACGTCAAATCAAAAGACCAGCATCTGGCGGGCCGAACTTGTCCTCGGACAGTCCCGGCACTAAAAGCCGTTTCATTTTCATGCAGTTTCAAAACTTTATCAAAAAAAGCGTGCATCTGTGTCCTTACAAATTTACAGTTGTGGACGCGTTAAAGCATCCAGACGAACCTTTGCGAATTCAGTTCTGCTGTTGGTTTCTGAGTGAAGTAGAATCAGGACTTTTGGATCCTCTGTTTTTCATTTCTTCAGATGAGGCCATTTTCCGCATCTTGTGTGCTCTTCATTAACAAGGGTCAATCCTGGGTCACTCCTATTGTACAGTTTTAGTTTGTCCACCCGGTAGAAAAAAGTCACTTTCACAAGATCTGCTTTATGCAAATGATCCAACTCTGCCTCCTTGGAAGGAAATGACAGTAAAACACTCATGGGGCAAATTTAAATGATTGTCATGTCTAGCATATCAGGCCATAAAAGTCTATTATATATATATATATATATGAGAGAGAGAGTAGAATTCTCTTCAGTATATGCTGCACATCACTTTACCTCAGTCTGGTTCTGTATTTGACAATAATTCTGTTTTGTTGCAGTCAAATTCTCGGGTGCGATTCTTTGGTTCAGAATTGCACAGAGACTTTCACAGTACCCCAGACCTGGCAGCTCAGAACATTCTGATGACCAATGGTGCTGCTTCCGGGATGGACTACAGAGTTCCTAAGGGCCACCGCAGCCAGGAAGATGTGGCAACACTGCTCATGATGGGAGGTGTGGTGACAGGGCGGCCACCACTGCCTCCACCCACACACCCGCCACCTCCTCCACCTGTCGGGCAGCTGGTGAGTATCGCTCACATTTCTCGTTCAGTGTGGATTCAATAAACATACATGAATTGCCTCAAAACTAAACATTGGGAAAACAAAAATACTTGACCAATTCCTAGTTAGAAACTTCATCAGTGGTACAAAATACAATTTGGAATGTTGCCTTTACTTTCCCTCAATTTGTCTAATGAGTTTCATGCACCAACACCTTGTTAAATAAAGAATGGGATGGGAAAACTTCAGCAGGAAACAATGCCACTATTGAATGAAGAAGGTACACATTTGTACCCCCCATTCACCAGAAGAGAAGGATTTAACTGCTGGAAGAAATAACAACCAACAGATGGACTCTTCAGTGAACATACAACCTGTTTGAAATTTGGACAGAAATGTTAAACATAGGTCTAGAAGGAAAGATCCCAACGGAGAGGAGAAACCAAACAATTAATTTATTGTATAAGGAAAAGGCGGTACGAGTGTTCCAAATAACTACAGCGAGTGTCTCTCATCGGCTGGCTTGCCGGCACACCCAGCTGATCTGCCTCCCGCTCCATGGCATAGCCCTTCCCTCACTTTATCCATGCGTGACATGAGATAACAATGATAATTAAGAATTAAGAAAATGAGCTCAAACCTTATGACAGGAGATGTTGGAAATGTTCTGCTCCTGCATGTACACATTTCTGGCATCGTCTTAGGAAGCTCCAAGTTAGTTTCCCGTAATCGAGGTTATTTCTCTCCAGGTATGTTCAGTTGGTCCAACGTGTGAGGGTTTCTTGCATACACTGTATTTTATTTACAGTTTCAACATTTTCATAACTCTCCATGCTGAGCTCTTCTTGTCCAAGTCATCTATAGGTGTGTATTCTTATCTTTCTGTGATTTCATTTACTTTTTCCTCGTTAAGTACAGATTTTTTAACACTTTGCTCCTTATCGAGTAAAGAACCAGTTGCTCTCAATTTGCTTAAGAGTTTCTGCATGGTCTCTATGTGGAAGGCGCACACCTGGGAATCATGTTGCAAATCGCCTACCGACTTCTCTGCAAGACTCTGTTTTCATAGAATTATTGTACATAAATACCCTTTCCTCTACCGTGTACACATGTGGAGGCAATATGAGAATTATATCCCGAAGTAACTTAATACACGCTCTAAGCACGAACCGGAACTGTGAAGTGCGGGCATTCTTGTGCTGTCGCTGCGCTGTGTAACGGGAAGTGATGAGTCGCTTGCCAGTCAACCAATGAGAGGAACTTGCTGTACATAACCTACGTAAGGTTTTTTGTTTTTACATCACACGACACACACAGGTCTTATGGTTGCACTGGAACATGTACATCTCAAGGCTAATTACAATGCTGGTAGTCCAGTGGCACTAGACTTAGGTTACCCCTTATCGATAGTTGGTTTAGTGAACATCAAGCCTTAAGTGTTTTGAGCCACCAGAGTAGCCTGGTGTGTTATCAAGACTGCCACCACGTACATTCAGTGGAAATGGCAGCCTAGGGTTTAGCAAATTAAAGCCCAGCTTTGTGGCTAAATGGATAGAATGCTTGCCTTTGGTTCAATACTTGGAATCAATCGCTTCATAATCTTTTAATTTCCCTGGCTTGGGAACTGGTGTTCATTTCATCCTCATTGGGTCCCCACCAAGCCTTTCCAGAGGCTGTGAGTACGAGGAAGATGTGGGGTAGGCTTACCATTTTAAACTATCAGTAATTTATCTGCATACTTTGGTTGTGAGAATGGTTTATCCATGAGCTGTTTCATTACACATGGTTCAGCCATTTTACAAAAAGTAACTTTATACACTGTAACTTGAAATAAACTGAAATTTTCTGAGAACAAAAATGCTACTGAAATACACACATAATTTTCTCAACTATAAACAATCAGTAAGATGTCTTGTACATGCAACAACAAACAGGGTGTCAATCATATCAATTCGGTGTCTTCCAGAGAACTTTGAATCACTGAGCTCTCTTCCTCCTTAGCAGTGATGAACTGACAAGAGCGTAGCATTGCACACCTATCGGACATTCAGCAGAAATGTTAAAGTTTCAAACAAATTTATTTAAAAACCACCATTCCAATACTTTAAAATCTCTAAGTCTAAGATACAAATATTACATACATGTTAAAATGGGACATGTTTCGCTTAGGCTTTGTACGCATCTTCAGCCATACTTAATCTAAAGCTAAGTCAGGGCCCTGAATTGGTTTCTCATTAAAGTATAATAATACAAGATGAAACTCATACAATCTAGTTTGTGGAAAAAGCAATACTTAAATGCAAATAAAATTCAATAATGAACTTGTCATAGTATTATATGTACATGGAAGGAATACTAGTGTTCATCTAAAAAGGTACACGATAGTTATTTGTAGAACGAGACAGTCATAATGATCTGACATACATTTGGATTGTACAGATTACTTGACATTAATGAAGCGTGGATTAATTAAAAATGTCGAAAAATAAAACTTCGAGCGTTGTTGACTGAGAATCAGGTACGTAGAATACAGTAGAGTTGTTGACTCCAAGTGGTTGCGTAATAAGGTCAAAAGGTGCTTGAAGCAGCAGTATAGAAGTGTTGTGTCTCCTTCTAGAATAATCTGTGTAATAGATTGTAGTCGCGAGCTGTCTAGCGTAGATTCAACAAATACAGTGTTCAATAAAGCCTTAGATGTGGGAGAATTCGCAATGTAGCGTGTGTTGAAAACTGAAATGTGTAAGAAAATAAATGTAAGATTTGAAGCATAGAGAACATTCTATTAATGAGTTGAAGTTTAACAACGCTTACCACTAGTGTTGACAGAGAGGTGACTAGTCTTGTTGGTTGTTTGAGACGATCTGACAGTTGTTATTCTACAGCTACGTGTATTGTAGGGGTGTGTCTGTGATGGCGGAGAATGAGACGGGAGAGGGGAGGTAGGCGGGGCATTGAGGACATTAGGAGTAGGTGGAGGGGGTGTGGCGTGAATCGGTGACTTGGGAGTGGCTACTATTGCGTTATGGAAATTGCTGACGTGTTTATAATTAAATATTTTCATGAAGTTATTTGTATTTATGTTGAAGACTGTGAGTAATTTAGGGATTTGTTCAATTAATGGGCTATTTGTGTCAAGAACATTGTTTAGATTACTATTAATGTTATAATTCTGGTTTAGAAAAATGTAAGCATTTTCAAAGTCGGTCATCAGTTTACTCTTGTTGACGTGTTTTATAATATGAAGGTCTTGTTCAATCATGGTAAAGTTATGGCCAGTATCCTTCATATGAATGCTCATGGCAGAATATTTTCTATGTTTTGAAGCATTGTAATGTTCCAAATATATAATTTTGAAACTGCGTCCGGTTTGTCCTATGTACGTAAAGTTACACTGGGTGCATTTGAGTCTATAAATTCTGGAATTCGAAAATTTATTGTGTATTGAATTTACGGTATTGGAGTAAAAAAAATATTACGATTTGTTTTAAGAAAAAAAATATTACGATTTGTCTTTTACTCAGTCAACAACGCTCGAAGTTTTATTTTTCGACATTTTTAATTAATCCACGCTTCATTAATGTCAAACAATCTGTACAATCCAAATGTATGTCAGATCATTATGACTGTCTCGTTCTACAAATAACTATCGTGTACCTTTTTAGATGAACACTAGTATTCCTTCCATGTACATATAATACTATGACAAGTTCATTATTGAATTTTATTTGCATTTAAGTATTGCTTTTTCCACAAACTAGATTGTATGAGTTTTATCTTGTATTATTATACTTTAATGAGAAACCAATTCAGGGCCCTGACTTAGCTTTAGATTAAGTATGGCTGAAGATGCTTACAAAGCCTAAGCGAAACATGTCCCATTTTTACATGTATGTAATATTTGTATCTTAGACTTAGAGATTTTAAAGTATTGGAATGGTGGTTTTTAAATAAATTTGTTGGAAACTTTTACATTCTGTACTCCAATATGGCTATCATAATGTGACTCATAACGAGTAATAATAATAATTCAGCAGCAAACTGCACAATGTGAGGGATGCAGCACCTGCGCTGCAATGTCGGTCTCTGATGTGATGTTTTTTTTCATTGCTTTAAATTCTTGTAAATGGAATTATATGTCAGGTGCTTATTGGATTTCCATCTTTCTCATTTGAGGTTTGGACTTCACCAATAGCTTGGCTAACCTTCAGTAGACGCTACATTCATTGCAGTCCGGATTGAAATCAAGATTAAAGTTAGACTTGAACATAAGTATTACTGCAATTATGAATATGAGAGTAGTGTCTACATTTGCATATTACTGCTGAAGGCGGTTTCTTAAATAACATCAGCTTAAAAATTAAATAACTGGAAAGGAGGTTCAACCTATTCAATACTCAAAAGAAAGAAACGTAGCAATCAAGAACTTAACTGGAGTACGGGTGCTCATTCGGTTGTACTAACTGGCGTCGTATATTTTTATATACGTACTTGGCTTCCCGCAGCCGTGACAGGTTCTGGACCTTCGAAACGTTCTCCACTCTACTTTGGTGTTTGGCCGCAGCGCGTGACCTTGAGTGTGCCGCGGTGGTCACCGGGAGCTGGCGGCTTTCTACTACAGATCTGTTTGTCTGCAAATTCAAGCCTTTTTGATCTTCGCATGTTGATTGGTAGTGTTGTGACTTTGTGCAGGACAGAATGTGGTGTCGTGTCTTTGTGCCTAACAGAGAGTGAAACTGACCTCCAACATTCATAAACATTTTACATGTTTTTTATGGCTGATGATGACCTAGACTAAGGTCGAAACCGGTCCCATTTAAATAGAAATGTGATTGCTACGTTTCTTTCTTTTGAGTATTGAATAGGTTGAACCTCCTTTCCAGTTATTTAATTTTTAACATCAATAATTTCAATACGGAACAATGAAATTTTTATCTTTAAATTAACATCAGCTTGTCGATAGAAACAAAAGTAGTAATGATACTGCCAAAACCTTTTTATTATGTCCTATTTACACAGTTTGTTTAAACATTTAACGTAGCACTCCACCAAATTTTGTATCCCCTCATCGTAGAACTCTGCCGTTTGTGACTGAAGCCTATCTTCAACTACCATTTTCACTTCTTTGGTGTCAAACTGCTGACCAGCAAGGAATTGCTTCAGGTAACAGAACGGATGTTAATAGCTGGGCTGTACGGCGGGTGGTACATTTTCTCCCATCCAAAAGATCAGATTAACTCTTGAGCAGCAGAATGAGGTCGCACAATGTTATGCGGCAACTAAACTCCAGACGACAATAAGCCACGTTACTTGTTCTGTACAGCATGCTAATGAATGCCCGCAGGTGAGATGTTCCTTGCTGTAAAAAATTGAATCGTAGACCTTATTTCACACTCAGCAGGACACTTCATTATCTGAAACATTTCTGCTGCCCACACTGAACCATACGACTGGTATAGGCGTGCTGGGAGACACCACGACTGCATTTCGACAGGCTCATCAACAAAGTCGCACCTTAGTTAAAAAATAACCTTTGTATTATGTAATCTGCACCAATAAGAGATTCCATGAAGTGATTTTCAGTAATTCCTTACATCGAATGTAGTCATTTACCGGGATGGACATCTCATGTACCGTACAATCTTCACTGCTTCCTTCTCGATCCTAACTCTAGAAAACACATCCACTCAAATTATGAGACACCAAGTACAGGGTGATTTTCATCTCACTGCTTCGTGAAGCAGCAACATCATCGGTTTCTTGTATAGTAGGGCAGAAGTAGGGATATCTCAGTGATAGGGTACAATAACACTTCTCTCAAATTGAGTCAGATGGCTGTGCAGTTCGAGTCACGTGACTGAGCTTGCATTCGGAAGATGAAAGTTCGAACCTTACCATTAGCAATTCTGAAGATGGTTTTCTGTGGTTTCCTTCTTTCACACCAGACAGATGCTGGGGCCATGCTTGCTCCCATCCCAGTCCTAGCTGTTTCCTGCTCCATCATGTCGGTGTGACATAAAACAAACAACAGAAAAGAAAAGAATAACATTTGTTTCAATCCCCTCAGGTGAAGGTGGACACTTCTCGCAGTACCATCAAGTCCAACTCCGAGTACGTCAACATGGCTCCCGCAGTGAAGACGGAAGCGGGGGTGCAGAGGAGCGCAGATGGGAGTGTTATGTCCAGTTTCCGACCAACTAACAGTGCAAAGTTGTATGCTTCCCCAGAGGACGTCAAGACGGTGGGGTACCGGTCTCGGAGCTTGCCGGCGCACACTGCTAGACCTCAGGTACAGCAACCATTTTATCCACTTCTAATCTTTAAATGGTTGTAAAATAGATCTTTATAACTGTTCACAGCTAAGGAAAGCAATCTTATGGGAAAAAGGAGAAAGAGAACTTCGCATCCCCACTCTTCCCTCGTTGCTGGCAGCAGTGAAATCATTCACACTTAATAAGAATCAGGTCCATTTTCATTAGACTTAGCTCTCCGGCAGAGAAAGTTGGGTGGACTCAGGGTAGGTTAATTATAAATTATAAACAAGAGGCATGAAATTAGAGACAATGATTGCTGATACAGGTGGAAACAATGACAGTAGGGTACTCACACAAAGGAGGTAACATCTCTTAGGAATGAACACGATGGATGAACTGGTTTTGGTTTTGGGATTGTGCGAGGAGAATAGAGGGTAAGAGAAGTGGAGAAAGACCACAGCAATAGTGGTTGGACTCTGATTTAAGAGGAGAGATATTGAACTGAACAAGGTCACACAGCTAGTTATAGAGGATTGTGGGGGCACTTAGTTCACAGTGAGCAAGTGTGAACAATTTACCATTACTATAATCATCATCATCATCATCATCATCATTTTCCAGCTCCAGTTACCCAGCTGTCATATACAAGCGCTCTCCACTTCTTCCTGTCTGTTTCTGTTCCTCTATATCCTCCCACTTGGCATTCCTCTTGCTGACCTCCGATTTCACTGTGTGTATCCATCGATTCCTTGGCCTTCCTTCTCTGTCAAAGTAATTCCTTGCTGTTCTCGTTCTGTCCATCCTCATAACATTTCCGAACCATCATAGCGTGCATCTTCCTATTAGTTTAGTTGGAAATATAGCAACAGTGTGTTCTTGAATTTGTTGCTCACAACTTTAGTTTGACATGTTTGAACAGAAAACAAATTCTATAAAAATAATGTATTCTTGATAATATATACTGGCTATTGCACTGTCTTGTTTAATTTTTCAGGTTCGAAAATCCCACAGCTTACGATCGTCTGCCTCGTCCTTCAAACCTCCAGCGGTCCCGGTGCCTAACAACAGCAATCCCTACGCTCAACCATTCCGAGCTTCTCGTAGCCACAGCATAGCCGGCAGCAAGGAGAGTTTGAAGGCAGGGAAAGTGAGGAAGAAGTCTATTCCTTCAAGTGCATCGGCAGCCAACCTGTCCGGCGTGGTGAGCGCAACCCCTCCGCCCATCCCAGAGCCGGACTACAGTCTGAGCGAGAGCGAAGGAGAGAGCGACACGGAAGTAAGCAAGGAGGAGAAGAGTGTGTCGTGCGCCGGGAGCGTAGCCGTGCAAGAGACGAGCGGCAGTAGTTCCGGCAGTTCGAGCAGTACCTTGCCTCACAGCTTCAGTGTCGAGGAGATTCAGAAGGTGCGAACCCAACTCAAGAGTTCCAAGAGTTACCCCAATGACTTCCTGGCCGCCAACAACACTCCTGGCGTCGGAGAGGATGGCGACAATTCCTCGAGCGGAGTCAGCTCTGACCAGGACGCGCCCGTGGGACCTCCTTGTGGATTCGACGACGGAAGATCGTCTGAAGGGTCGGGCGGTTCCGTCCCCGAGGAACGCCAACAACAGCAGCCTCCGACGTCGGGAAGCGTACGATCGAGGCCTCCCGTGTCTGGAGGTGGAGTGCTGACGAGGAACGCAGTATCTCTGGCACAGTTGCCGCCACCGATGGAGGGCGACGGGGAAGGAGAGGGCGAGTTAGTCGTGCCTCCTCCTCCGGAGTTCCTTGGAGGAGTGGCGTCGGTCGCAGGCGCCACAGGTCCGGCAGAAGAGGTTCTGGCCCCGCCGCCACAGTTCAGCGACACCCGACTGGTGACCAGAGTGCGGATCGTGGGAGCTGTTCCCAAACATGGTCAGTGAAGACTGATTGCCAGCGGCCTACAGACTAAGGCTCTCTTGTTTACTTTGAGTTCCGCACACTGTTCAAGAGCACAAATCCAAGCTAATTTACTGCGTTTTTACTCAATTTTATCACTTTTTTTTTTGAAGAGAAAAGGTCTCCTTTAGCAAGCTAGTACTTGTTTTGGAGGCAGAGAAAGATGTAAAATAAGCTCAAGTCTGCAAGAGAGTGTCGTTGTCTCTGATATTATTATCATAGTTCGTTTCCAGCATTCAGTATGTCTAGTTGTAATTTTAATGTGAGCAAGAACCGAGAGATACATGGGTTTTTCCTTCTTTCTTGTTCGCACAGACTGATTCCTTTCTTTCCTCCCTTCCAGTTGTAAAGCTCTCTTCATTTCGATGCTATCTCTCAGATTCTTCTCATGTTATGATTAATACTTCTAAAAATTTAAGAAGAGGAAGGTTTGAAATAGTTGTAATTTTGTTACGTCAGTGTAAATAAAGAAGACGGAAGCAGTGCTCAAGGAAGGCGTTAGGAGCTCCACATTCCAGTGAACATACTAGTGCGTTGTGTGACTATATAAGTATTAAAAAATGCATGCGAACAATAGACTTGTAGAAGTTTGGCCACAAGTATTCCGTACCGTATCGTTCCGTAGCTAGCTGGAGAGAGCGGCCACTTATTACATTATCGCCATGTGCAAGTGTCTTCTCTGCTCTTGCACAATAATTTGTGGAAATTTAAAAAAATAAAAAGAATTATTAACCTTTCTTGTTTGTAACATTATTTCTACCAACTCCTTTAAATGCTGAAGAGATGGGATAATTTCAAGGAAATAGAGAACTGTAACTTATCAGGTAAGAACATGGTTGATAACTGTCATTGAATCGACTGATATAACAAGAGCTCCAGAATTTATCTTGATAGAATCTGGGGCTCAATTTGTAATTATTTTGACTATTTACCAAATTACTACAAAATCAAATTGGGAATGATTAGAGCCCGGATGTTAGGCACTTAAATCTGTTTAAAATAGGCAGGCAAAAAAGACACTAAAATGTAAAAGGAGGCAATTTAAAACATATAAATTACATACACTATACTCTACACTGATTTACTTCTAAATTGAAGTTTTGGCCAATTTTGGCTCTGTCTGGTGATTATGCGCTGAAACATAGACATCCCAAGCTGCCATTCATATCAACTTATATCGGCAGAGTGTGATCTCAAAACTTAGTTTCCAACTCTAATAACCTATTTACATTCACCACGTGGTTTACGTATCTCGCTCAGCCTGTACGGTATTGTGTTGATAAAATTAACCATAATAGGTATTTTATTTGATCCTGTATTGACTTGTGTAAATCTAATAAAGAAACTATTTAAAATAATTTATGTTGGGTCCACCTTGACAATACACTTTTAATGACTGAAAATTATTTATTCTATCATACAAGTTTCAGGAACAGTATGCATTCCCTTCAACAGTGAAGTCATATAAAGGAATAGCCCACAATTTAAAGGAGTATTTTATCCTAATTCACCATAACAGTGAAATATTATGAAAATTATCATTACATAAAATTTAATATTTTGATGAATTGAATGAGAATACCTAAATAAATTTTAAGATCTTCAAGTTTTCTTCTTTTTCTTCCTTAAATGATCAAACGCTAGTTTAGACTTGAGAAAATGTATTAATAGAATGATAAATAAAATTAAGAAGGAACCAAAAACAATTTCTTAAAGAGCAAAAGGAAAAAAAAAATTGCAGTTCTAACTTTTTGAAATAAGCACTCTAGCTAAAATTTTCAGAAAAAAAGGAACATTAATTTTGCATACGAAACTGATAATAATACTAATAACATAATTTTCAATTCAGATAAAATAGAGAATAAATGTATATTTAATAAGTCAGGATGACATGCCAAACATGTTTTTAGGACAGTCTGGAAAAAGTTTGGCTATAGGGTACAAAGAACATGTTGATGCAGTCAAACACAAAAGATATTCAGCAATGGGAGAGCATATGGTTGAAAGGAATAATAAATTTACAGAGATTTCTAATGACATGGAGTTAACACATTCAGCCAAAAAGGGAAAATCCATGAATGTTTTAAAAAGTTTAAAAATTTATCTACTAAAAAATAGACTTTGAATCACGCTTAAATGAAAGAAGTACAGAAGAGAACCTATTGTATAAACTAGCGTTTGATCATTTAAGGAAGAAAAAGAAGAAAACTTGAAGATCTTAAATTAATTTCGTGAAACTTCAATTTAAAAGTAAAGACGTGTGTAGTATATATGTTATACATGGTGTGGTTACTGTAGTCACGTCTTAGTTTGTGAACCATGGGCAACGCCTGAGTGGCCCTGAGAGTCGGGATACCAGTTGCTATGGAATGGGAGTGGGCATCTCGGACATATTCCGGGTCATTGCCCTCCTTGTGCTCAGGCGGCTGGGACTATACAATTCACTGGTGGTCCATAACCCATTAGAGGAGAGATCCTCACTTGGACTATGTGCAAGTAGGGTAGCATCCTGCTTCATGAATTTACCGAGCTCAGAACATTTTAAGCAAGCCTTGGACCTATGGGAGTAATGGAGTCCCACTCCCATTTGACAGGCGAGGGACTCCTTGGCGAACAAAATGGAATTCGATGGGGAGCTATCAATATTAATGGGGCTTATGGAAGAAAGAAAGTAGAACTGGCTGAGTCAGCAAAGAGGATGCATCTGGATGTGCTAGGAGTAAGTGATATTCGGGTAAGGGGAGATAACGAGGAAGAGATAGGAGATTATAAAGTGTACTTGACCGGTGTTAGAAAGGGAAGGGCAGAGTCTGGGGTAGGGCTGTTTATCAGGAATACCATTGCACGCAACATAGTTTCTGTTAGGCACGTAAATGAGCGAATGATGTGGATAGATTTGTCAGTTGCAGGAATTAGGACAAGAATTGTGTCCGTGTATTCACCATGTGAGGGTGCAGATGAGGATGAAGTGGACAAGTTTTATGAAGCAATGAGTGACATCGTGGTCAGGGTCAACAGCAAGGATAGAATAGTTCTAATGGGCAATTTCAATGCGAGAGTTGGGAATAGAACTGAAGGATACGAAAGGGTGATTGGTAAATGTGGGGAAGATATGGAAGCTAATGGGAATGGGAAGCGTTTGCTGGACTTCTATGCTAGTATGGGTTTAGCTGTTATGAATACATTCTTCAAGCATAAGGCTATTCACTGCTACACATGGGAGGCTAGGGGTACCTGATCCATAATAGACTATATCTTAACTGACTTGGAATTCAGGAAATCTATTAGTAATGTACAAGTTTTCCGGGGATTTTTCGATGACACAGACCACGATCTGATCTGTAGTGAACTAAGTATCTCTAGGCCTAGGGTAGAGAAAGTGAAATCTGTCTGCAAACGAATAAGGGTAGAAAATCTCCAGGACGAGGAAATTAGACAGAAGTACATGGATATGATTAGTGAGAAGTTTCGAACAGTAGAAAGTAAGCAGGTTCAGGATATAGAAAGTAAATGGGCGGCATACAGGGATGCTGTAGTAGAAACAGCAACGGAATGCCTAGGAACAACTGTGTGTAAAGATGGGAAAAGGCGAACATCTTGATGGAATGACGAAGTGAAAGCAGCCTGTAAACGTAAAAAGAAGGCTTATCAGAAATGGCTCCAAACAAGGGCCAAGGCAGACAGGGATTGGTACGTAGATGAAAGAAACAGAGCGAAACAAATAGTTGCTGAATCCAAAAAGAAGTCGTGGGAAGATTTTGGTAATAACCCGGAAAGGCTAGGTCAAGCAGCAGGGAAACCTTTCTGGACAGTAATAAAGAATCTTAGGAAGGGAGGGGAAAAGGAAATGGACAGTGTTTTGAGTAATTCAGGTGAAATCATAATAAATTCCAGGGAATCACTGGAGAGGTGGAGGGAATATTTTGAACATCTTCTCAACGTAAAAGGAAATCATCCTGGTGGTTTCGTGAACAACCAAGCTCATGAGGAGGAGGAAAATGATGTTGGTGAAATTACGCTTCAGGAAGTGGAAAGGATGGTAAATAAACTCCATTGTCATAAGGCAGCAGGAATGGATGAAATTCAACCTGAAATGGTGAAGTATAGTGGGAAGGCAGGGATGAAATGGCTTCATAGAGTAGTAAAATTAGCATGGAGTGTTGATAAGGTGCCTTCAGATTGGACAAAAGCAGTAATTGCACCTATCTATAAGCAAGGGAACAGGAAGGATTGCAACAGCTATTGAGGTATCTCATTGATTAGTATACCAGGCAAAGTAATCACTGGCATCTTGGGAGGGTGCGATCAGTCGTTGAGAGGAAGTTGGATGAAAACCAGTGTGGCTGTTAGGAACAGATTTTCAGTATGTGCCAGGTAATTGAAAAATGCTACGAGAGGAATAGGCAGTTGTGTTTATGTTTCATAGATCTAGAGAAAGCATATGACAGGGTACCGAGGGAAAAGATGTTCGGCATACTGTGGGACTATGGAATTAAAGGTAGATTATTAAAATCAATCCAAGGCATTTATGTTGACAATTGGGCTTCAGTGAGAAATGATGGTAGAATGAGTTCTTGGTTCAGGGTACTTACAGGGGTTAGACAAAGCTGTAATCTTTCACCTTTGCTGTTTGTAGTTTACATGGATCATCTGCTGAAAGGTATAAAGTTGCAGGGAGGGATTCAGTTAGGTGGAAATATAGTAAGCAGCCCGGCCTATGCTGACGACTTGGTCTTAATGGCAGATTGTGCCGAAAGCCTGGAGTCTGATATCTTGGAACTTGAAAATAGGTGCAATGAGTATGGTATGAAAATTAGCCTCTCGAAGACTAAATTGATGTCAGTAGGTAAGAAATTCAACAGAATTGAATGTCAGATTGGTGATACAAAGCTACGACAGGTCGATAATTTCAAGTATTTAGGTTGTGTGTTCTCCCAGGATGGTAATATAGTAAGTGAGATTGAATCAAGGTGTAGTAAAGCTAATGCAGTAAGCTCGCAGTTGCGATCAACAGTATTCTGTAAGAAGGAAGTCAGCTCCCAGACGAAACTATCTTTACATCGGTCTGTTTTCAGACCAACTTTGCTTTACGGGAGTGAAAGCTGGGTGGACTCAGGATATCTTATTCATAAGTTAGAAGTAACAGACATGAAAGTAGTAAGAATGATTGCTGGTACAAACAGGTGGGCAATGGCAGGAGGGTACTTGGAATGAGGCGATAAAGGCTAATTTAGGAATGAACTCGATGGATGAAGCTGTTCGCATAAACCGGCTTCGGTGGTGGGGTCATGTGAGGCGAATGGAGGAGGACAGGTTACTTAAGGAGAATAATGGACTCTGTTATGGAGGGTAAGAGAAGTAGAGGTAGACCAAGACGACGATGGTTAGACTCGGTTTCTAACAATTTAAAGATAAGAGGCATATAACTAAATGAAGCCACAGCACTAGTTGCAAATCGAGGATTGGGGCGACTTTTAGTAAACTCACAGGGGCTTGCAGACTGAATGCTGAAAGGCATAACAGTCTATAATGAATATGTATGTATCTATGTAAGTATGTATTTATGTTGGGTATTCAGCCTGAAGGTTGGTTTGATCCTCCACAGCTCTGCCAAAAGCAGTCATAAATAGCTTAGACGTCGCTGAAGAGCTGTACTAGGGAAATGAGGAGTGAAGTAGTTTCCCATTGCTTTCCTCACCGAGCCAGAAGTTGCTATTGCATATCAGTCTGCCAAGCCCACTGAAATGCATGCACCAACTGATCCTACGAGTGATATTTTCACACCATTGATAACAGGACTGGCTGCATAAGGAATGGTATTACTAGCATCACTCATACCTCAGTCACTTTTATATTGTCAAAGCCAAGGATGGGACTGAGACGGGTCAATGCAAGTAACAAATATATTCTAGCCCATACCAGAAGACATAGTATACTGTAAACACTACATCCTGCCAGCAAAGGCATATGTTGTACATTACTGATATAAATTAAGATTGATTAATTTACACTATTGCGCATCACCACAAGATGTGTCCTCAAATTCTCGGAACTTAAACCCAGCCTCCTGTCTGACAGATAAACATTGCTCTATGCTGACTGAGAGATCACCTTTCAAAATTCAACACATTTGACTCAGTTTATGTAAACTTTAATACACAGACAAGGAACACTACATTTTTCACAGATGGCACTTCCTACTACACAGCTTTGGTAAGGTCCAAAGTTTCTTAAACTATGTTTGCTGAAGACAATAACTTTGTGATCATTTTCAGGTTGCTATGAACGACAAACCATTCCTGACACTCGCATAGGTGATAAGTTTCTTCACTTACGAATTGATGTAACATCATTTTGAGGAAGTGTGGCAAACTTTTCTGATATCTTGTCAAAGTTGTCTGAATAGTGCAGCAGCAATCCATGACCCCCATCTTGTTAACAATGGCTGTGGAGGAAATGTGAGTTAAGGAGCAACGTCCTTGAATATCTGGACCAGAGTCCTGCAGGGAGGCCGACCATGCAGTGCTCCAAACCCATGGCCTCTGACAGCCCAGCCTGTGCAGTGTCGTTCTGCTTACTGGCCCACGGCACTGGTTTCATACAGCCCACCGCAGTCCACCATGTTCAGTGGACCGAGTAGACTAACCTCGATTACTTCCCCGAAATAACACGTCCACTTCACACTTCTATTCAGATCGATCGCTATATGAATTCCTGAATGCTAATGACAAATTTCAAAGTAGGCTAATCACAGTTTGAAAAACAAATAACAAAATCAGGTACAAGGTCTAGCTCGTGAGCTTGAGTAACAATATTAGAAAAATCTAGAATAACCATATAACAACCATTTAACAACCTGAGCTCGAAGCTCCGTAGTTGCAGTTTTAACAAGAGCACTGCTGTTCTGTTCAACCCACACTCAACGAGAAGGATGACAATTGGGGCACTCTAACAACAATTTTTTGGGCGACGTTGACTGTTTTTATGGAGAGCGAGTTTGTTTATATTGCTCTACACAATTACTCTTTAAGAGACTGTTCTCCAAAATGTTAACGTTCCAGGTCCATCAAAGGCACATTTAACAAAAACTAACGGTAGACACTGTCTTCTATGCTCGACAGTCTGATTTACCTTAAAAGGAAATGAAAGAAGTTGACTGCAACTGCGGTAACAAGTACCCATTCTACATGGCTGAAAATAAACATGTTAGGGAGAAAACTCTTGCACTCCTTGAAATTCACACGAAAATACTTAAACCGACTATACAGAGGCTAGGGCTGGAGGTGACTGGATGAAAAGAAAATCTTAAACTGATCTCGTAATTTTGTAACTTAAGCTTTATGAAAACAGTCGCCTCAATATCAAGTTGAAGGGGAATACAAGAGGGTAGCACTCTAGAGTCCTCAGACTTAGTTGAAATTTAAAGTTTTGAAATTTACATTGAGAAAAAAAGTTACATTAAAAAAATGAGACCTTCCCCTCAAACTATCTTTCTGAGACTATTAACATGTTTACACAAAGTCTGTCATTACCTTGAGCAGGTGGACCTCCCGCCCTTCTCCCAGCCTCCATTACGAACACACTCTAAACCTCTTGACTGGAGCGATCACAAAGACAACATGGCTTTTATAGTGGAGAGGAAGGTTCCAGATTTCTCTGGGGCAAGGCCCTGACATACCACAATTCCTATTGGTTAATTTAACAAATATCAAAACATTTCTTATTGGCCGAAATATTAAGTTGGCGGGAAGAGATGGAAGTGTTGATAACTTTAGAACACCAAAAACAATTTAGAAACAATTCAGTTTTACCAACTAATGAATACTAAATTTATCTTGAATTTTAACTGTCCATCCTCTCATCAGAGGGAGTACCAAGTTCGACAGTAGAGACCTCTGTCGAAAAATGTTTGAACTTCTTCCACTAGCAGTTTCAAAGTTTGCGTTATAGATGGCCTTCTAAAAGGTGCTTATTTTAAATGAGCGGGGTGGGTGTACCTCTGGTACAATGATTATTATTATTATTATTATTATTATTATTATTATTATTATTATTATTATTATTATTATTTATTTGTGCATTATGTGCCTTACCTCTGCTGTTATACCACATTTTTCATTGTCAGATATAATTAACAGATGGCAAAATGGAATGTCGCCACCTCATGGTACTTAATAATAGATTAACAAGAGATGCATACAACAAGAAATCTCTTTCATGGAGGTTCAGACTGCACGCAGCAGACACACTAAACATGGCCAGATGGAGAAACTTGAGCTAAAAGAAAGTTTTTAAGGAAGATCATATACATTAAGAATGAAATGCTCTACAAGAAAAACAAAACCCAACTGGTTTAAAGAAACTGAAAAAGACGTAGTAGAATTAACAATTACAGAAAATTCACTATTCGATCAAACAGCTAAAGTAGTAACTAGGGCTCGGATGTTTAGGAAAAGTCATATTTTTTCTTTGCCTCTATTTTCTTGTCTGATTGGATTTCGGTGCAAATCCGGTGATTATCGTCACAATTAAGTGATTTTCATTTGTCATATAAATGCATATTTTGGCTACTTTTTTCCATAAGGTCATATTTTTTGCTATTTTAGTAGAAACGTCATGTTTCGGTCATATTTCTGCGGTTTGACGACAGCTGTAGGTGTGCAAAATCATCTTCAACTTACCGAATGCGAGCTAGTGTTCACAAAACTGCTTCTTGGTATCACGCTGTTGATACAAATGGAATACCCTTTGTATACAATGAAGGTCATAGACGTCACCCTAACAAACCCGCTGTACTCTGCAACCCGGTCGACCAGGTAGCGACAGAAATAATCTGGAAAATCCTGTCCCATCAGTGAGCTAATTACTTCTGGTAATTGCTCACTTGTCTTTATGCAAATATTAGAACCTCAACCTCCTTTCACTTACACAAGCGTCAGTTTACAGTAAATCGTATCCCAGCACACATGTCAGTATGCCTAAGGAAAAGCCTTCTACTAGTGTTACGTTACGAAGCTTTGTTAAGGAATGTGGAGAAGAATATTTCG
Source organism: Anabrus simplex (assembly GCF_040414725.1). Classification (NCBI taxonomy): domain Eukaryota; kingdom Metazoa; phylum Arthropoda; class Insecta; order Orthoptera; family Tettigoniidae; genus Anabrus; species Anabrus simplex. The sequence goes on along the minus strand of NC_090276.1, from coordinate 88,514,802 downwards.
GTACAGACGGTTTAGTTCTATTTTGCAAGTTGTGTGAAGTGAAAGTCGTGGATGAATAACGTTTTAATGTGCAACAACATTGTAACACGGCAAAACATAGCAGCAATGTCAAACGACAACATGTCGATAAGAAGAGGTAACCATTCATATTCGATAAAGCCGTTACATCTTCAGCGATGGACAGATGTTCAGATTTTTCAAAGGAGCTTTGTGAGATGATGATGTCTCCAAACATTCCTCTAAACAAGGTGAACAATCCTCATTTCAAGAATTTTCTGGAGAAATACACTAAAAAAATCTGTTCCTACAGAATCAACACTGCGAATAAACTAGCACGTTACTCTAAATCGAATACGACACAGTGTAGCAGACAATAAGATTTGGATATCTATTGATGAGACGACGGACACTGCAGGTAGATTTATAGGGAATGTAATTATTGGAACACTCCGTGCTGCTCACCTTGGGGATACTTTTCTACTAACCTCAGAAGTTTTAGAGAGAGCAATTCATTCAAAGATTGCAATTCTTTTTGATAATGCACAAAAAACTTTGTGGAAGGATAAAATTAAGCAGGAAAACATTCTTCTCTTTGTTACTGATGCTGCTCCGTACATGGTGAAAGCTGCTGAAGGCCTCGAGCTGTTTTATCCGAGAATGATTCACGTCACTTGCCTTGTGCTTGCTCTGCATAGGGTGGCAGAAGAAATTCATGGAAATTTTCCTGAAGTCGATAAATTATTATCTAACGTCATTTTTTTAAAGCACCACTGCGGGTTGCGACTTTCAAGGAGTTAGCTCCTTCGACACCACTCCCTCCACAGCCAGTTCTTACAAGGTGGGGGACATGGCTCGATGCTGCCACGTATTAATGCAAAAACTACTCCACTATCAAAAACACTGCTAACAGCTTCAACAAAGATGATGCCTCTCCTATCAAGATTGCGCAGGAATTGTTTTCCAACAGTTTATCAGAAAGTCTGGCACATATTAAGTCGGACTTTGGAATTATATCAAGTGCAATTACTCGCTTAGAATCTGCTGGCTTAGAAATTCATGCAAGTATTGACATCGTGAGGAGCACAACAATCATGTGGAACAGTTGGTGACAGTGTAAAACGGAAATGTGCTTAGAGGAGAAGGTACCAGTACATACTTGACAGCAGTGATTTAACATTATTTAAATATGCACCAATAACGTCTTGTGATGTAGAAAGGAGCTTCTCTCCTTACAAGAATGTGTGAAGTGAAAATCGGAGGTCTTTCGCGCCTGATGCTTTGAAGATGAATCTTGTCATACAATTCCACCCATGGAGAAGAATGAAAAAAGTATGTGAGTTTGCACTATAGGCTCTGACGCCCTACCATAACGTATTGAAACACATCTACTCAATTTGTTTCTTGGTGCTCAATTTAAACTTCAACGCATTTGAATAATGTTAATGAAACCTGGGCTTAAACATACCAAAATATATATATTTTTAAATATATTGTTTTCTATTTTTCTCATATTTCAACCCACCAATACAGGGTGCAAACATGTTTTGACTTTTAAAATGTGTGATCTGATAATCTTAGCGAACTTAGTACTCTATAGGTATGTATTCACAAAAGTTTGATAGGTGAATCAAGGACAATAGACTGTGAATAACTGCTGCACATGTATATTCAGAAAACTAATATTAAAGTAAGAATTTAGTTATCAAATATGTATCATAGGAATTGCTGTTTCCATTTATAATTTATTTTAAAATGGCCATATTTTGATTCATCATTTTGGGTCATATTTTTCATTTTTACGTCATATTTCGTCACTTTTGAGGTCATATTTTGTCATTTTTGAGGACATATTTGCTTGCTTATTTGGGCTATTTTTAGGTCTTAAACATCCGAGCCCTAGTAATAACTAAGGCAAAAATATAAGTAATAATAATAATATTATTTGATTTACGTCCCACTAACTACTTTTACGGTCTTCGGAGACGCCGAGGTGCCGGAATTTAGTCCCGCAGGAGTTCTTTAACGTGCCTGTAAATCTACCGACATGAGGGTGTCGTATTTGACCACCTTCAAATACCACCGGACTGAGCCAGGATCGAACCTGCCAAGTTGGGGATAGAAGGCCAGCACCTTAACTGTCTGAGCCACTCAGCCCGGCAAAAATATAAGGTTCCAAAGCAAATCTACATTCAAAGTCAAACCTATTCTCTCAGAAGACGAGAGGAAACGATCGGAAAGAATGAAGAAATACTGGGCACTAAGAAAACAACACACAGCAAAATGGTTGATTCAACGCACCCCAAAGAGGGTGAAACAAAAGAAGAATCTTATCCATGCAATGGCCATTAACAGTGTTATATCGATTTGATAAAACCATCAATAAACCGCATATTAAGATTTTACATTCTGGTAATAAATTACTAAACAGTAAGAAACCAGCCCTAATCCATCTCATCCTAACAAAATTCTAATTAGATTTGGTCTAATAATTAAAAATATCATTGACAAAACAAACATTAAAACCAATTGACATCAAGTAAACTGAAAATGAATCCAGATAACACAAAGCATACTCAAGGGGCCTCACTTCCGTTGAACTCAAAATACTGAAACGACACACAATATGCTTATGAGTAACAACACAGTAAAGGTTTCCACCTATTCAATACAAAATATATTCACAATATTTTAAAATTACATGGAACTAGTTTCGATCCATCTAGGGATCATCATCAGCCATATCAAAGCAAAGATCAAAGATCACTCTTGACGAAATCCTGAGAACATGTTAATTTTAGATGGATCGAAACTAGTTCCATGTAATTTTAAAATATTGTGAATATATTTTGTATTGAATAGGTGGAAACCTTTACTGTGTTGTTACTCATATGTTATTCTCAGTTCAATATGGACCAACAACATGAAATTTATAACCCTTACACAATAAGCTAACAGCAAAGAGAAAGCTGAGCATGGCTCTTACTTGGTGTGTGCAGGTTTTAATGATGGTGGAATTACTGTGAATAAAAAGAAGAGCTTCAGTATTCTCTGGCCCGCTGAACTGAAACATAACACTTTCTGGGCGATCTGATGAAGTTTTGAATAGTTTTGTCCATTTGTCCTCCAAGAAGACATGTCTTCTTCCATTCCACAATTTTGATTTAAGTATGTTTCCAGCCCATTTGTTGGAATAGGGCCCTCGTCAACATCAGCCCACGAAGCAAATTTCATTATGTTGGCAGGTTGTGGCAGAGTCGTGGAATATGACGACCCAGAAAGATTGGAATGCTTGTCATTCATGCACGCCTCATTCATCTCAAGGCTTTTTAGGTAATCAGAAGAAGAATATATTATATACAGTGCATCGCTGTGTAAGTTGGTATCAAAGTGTGTCAGATAAGGTAAAAGTATTATGCAAATAGTGGGTGGTAATAGGGAGAGAGGTGTAAGAATTGTCTTATGCTATTTTCACACAAGAAATTTGGAATCTGTCAGAAGCAAAACAAATATGTAGACATCTGATTCTTGAACACACTACTATTCTGAAAAACATGTAAGTTAAAATTAAAACTTTTGCATTCCGTGCCTTACCTCTGCTGTTACATCACATCTTTCATTGTCAGATATAATTTGCAGATTGCAAAATGGAATGTTGCCACCTCATGGTACTGAAGAATAATGGAACTTTTCTTCCATATGATTTGGTGTGACTCTGCAAAAGTTCTATTTCAGAGACTCCCTAGTATGAGGCTTCCGAGTCGGAGTGCTGTAGGTGAAGTGTGTTTGATGCTTCCTTGAAGGTCTATAAAATAGGCTTACGTAAGATGTGAATTAAGATCATTACATTTAATGAATTTAAATAGCATGGTATTTCAAATGGCAAAGCAAAAAACTATAGTAAGCGATCACTTCATTCATCAGCTTGATATAGATTCCATCGATGTGACTTGCTTGTCCTTTTTCAGCAAGTTTTTCCCATAAAGCCAAATACTGACATTGTACACATTCTAGCATTGTTAAACCAATGTTCCAACGAGTCGTGTTGGATTGTTGTTATTTTTCACTAGGCCACTGTGACGTATGTAACAAGTTCTTTCATTGCAAACATATGGGCATCACTGTGAGGACAACGAACAGTCTTAAGCTGGGTATTGAATGCATTTCTTTGAGCATATGACAGGCTCAATTCAGTCTTGTATAACACTGACTTGCAAATTCAAACTTTCCGATCATTGCATGAAGTTTACATCGTGATCTTTTATATTTTGGGCATGCTGATTGTAGAACTGAAGTCAGTTTTCCCCTATTATATCAGGTTTTAATGCAAATTCAAAATTAAAATTTGATAAATATGCAGCACGCACATATGCAAGATCACTATTATCACATATAAAGATCGCTTCTTTCTTATTATTTTCACCTATCTGAACACTCCAACTTACACTGGTGTACTTATGAACATCTGTATTGTGTTAACAGATCTGAACAAAAGCAGCCAAATGGACCAAAATTTACCACGCATTAAGCCTCATAACGTACTAAGAATGGTAAGTCTATGGTTTCAATTTTATAATGTCCTACCTTAATATAAGAAACGTCTTCGCCTTGCTTTTCGTGTGTGAGGAGTAGTTGGACCTTCTCTCTTTAGTAACCAACAGTAATCAGCCATCATGTTTTAGTTCCATTTCCTGTAGATCCTGATGGGATCTTTGTCCTTGCTCTTCACTCAGCATTCCTAGGTTCTCAGGGAAATAGTCCAGATGTGAATGTAACATGTGCACTTTCATGCTCATTTTGCAGCCTAAATCTTGGAAAGAAACAAGCAATGTATCCACCATTTGTTTGTAGTCTGAATCCTTTGTGTTTTCGAGAAAGTTTCTGACCACATTCTGGAATGCTGTCCATGCCGATCACTCTGCAGCGCACACGTCTTCAAAATTAGCATCAGAAAGAAGTTTTCTGATATCTCGACCTGTGAAAATACCCTCCTCTATTTTGGAATTACTGATGCCTGGGAATTGATGATATGAAGCAGAGGTTTCTTGTTTTATGTTTTTTGACCCTACAATCCATTGTCTATGTGGCCATTCTTTTTGAGTCCAGTGATGTAACCTTGCTCAACTGTCACACTCACACAGAAAGCAGGGGTGCTTTGTGTAACCTCCTTGTAAACCTAACAGAATACCTACCACTTTGAAATCACCACACACTTGCCACTTGTGTTCCTGGTACTTCAATTTACACAACAGCATTTCGAGATTTCCATATGTTTCTTACATAATAACTGAATGAGCAACGGGAATGGATGCAAGTTTGTTTTCATTGTGAAGAAGGACGCACTTCAAAGTACGCTTGGAGGCATTGATGAAAAGTCTCCAGTCATACTGTGGTGCTCCTAGTTTTGAGATAACCTCCGGAATGTTGTTGCATCACACCAAGGCTCCTTCTTCAGAAAATAAGGGGGTAAATTCTTGTTCGCGATGTCTGTACCAATAGTACATCGTCCCTGGTGCCAACTTGTTTCTTTCACGAAGTCTAGACCCGAGTAACTCGGCAGATTCCTTTGTAAGGCCAAGATCTTGAACGAAGTCATTTAATGCACTTTGCTCGAACAGTCTCGGTTCTTTTTCAACACATTCAGGGGAGAAATCGCAGTCAGAGTTAGTGCCCGCCATTTCTGCACTAGATTCAAAAGAGGGACAATCCTGTAAATGTTCTGGATGCTGTGGTACTGATGTATCAGGGCCATGAGGAACGCGTAAAATTGCAGATCGAATATTGCTTGGATACACAATGTTACCTTTGTTGCTGCTGTTAAATCCCTTCACATTCACAGAACAGAAGTAGCAGTGAGTACTGTGGTCTGGGGGTTCTCACCACATCATTGGAAAACCGAATAGCAACGCAGTTCACTTACCGTTCACTCATTGCCGTAACTGCTCTATACAGGTTCTACAAGCCTTATGTGGTGCCCACGGCTTGTCTTGGTCTCCAAGTTTCAAGCCAAAGTAGGCACAGTAGGCCTTTCTCACGAACTCGGTTATATTGCTCCGCTGTCTCATCGGCACAAAACTTCCACATACATAGCAGAATATATCTGGATTGTTCTTGCAGCCACGTCATGAGGTACTGATAGATGTAAGTTAAATAAAAATATTAACACAGTATGTCACTCACATATAGAACGCTTATGAGGACAAAAATTTCTTTTCACTAGCAAGCGAAACACAACTCAGACTGTCGCGGACGAAGCACAACGAGAGAATGACGCCACTCAGCCAAAACCGCGCGTTGCCGGCTATGTTGTACATAGTTGCCGGCTCTACACTCTGAGCGTGATAATACAGAACTACGAGATGGCTGGAGAATGTCGAATTAATAAAATAATAAAATAAATTAATAAAAGAATATGGAAATCTAAATTGAAGCACGACTCTTCCTAACAACGTAAGAAGTGCATTAGTGCATGTGATGAAATAAACGTAATATAGGATTTTTGAGAAAATGTGATGTGATTGGGAAAAATTAACATCATATCCTGATTCAGGATGCAGAAGTTATCCTAAAAAGCAATAGAGGATGGTGGCAATGAAACAATCACAGGACAGTGTAATCATGCAGTGTGGTGATTATGTTGGCATCTTGATCAGTTGTGTCTCGGTCTCAGTGAAACCTCAGAACCATAAATCACCTCTGCAATTCTTTTCTAATATTATCAGCCGTTTTAGGCTCGCCTGAAAACCTGGTCATGAACAAATAAGAAACCATGCATGTTACCTAATCGTCTTTTTTTTAAAAAATGCTACACGTCCGCATATCCGTGGCGGCTGCACATTCCCTCCTATACCTCTGGCATAACTGACGTTTAGCCACTGTTTACACACTGTTGTTGCATGACGTATGATATCTGTTGCAGATACTGTTCCATACATAGTTCCAGGTGTCAACCAATGTCTGAGTGAGGTCCAGAAAACCATCATCTCATTCTGTCTCATACAACACATTACAACACATTTAGCAACAATCAAGTCCTGAGCAAATATAGGAAGGCTAGATGGGAGAAGATTTGTTGTTAGATACGTACGGATGATATGGGAAGTCTACGACGTGCTGGTGAAACCTTTAGTGTATGCATAAAGTTCACCACAGGTTGTACAGCACTCAAAATGAGAGTCTTTCCCATCACCGTCAACTACAGGCTTAAATACCGGCCAAATATGACTTTAAAGGTTTGGATCCAGTTCAGAGGACTTGTACTGTCTGGTTTCCAGTTTTTTCTTTAGGCTTCTTCATAGTTTCTTTTCTTTTGGAACTACAGTTCGCATTCATTTCCTAAAACAGTATAGACTGGGGAAGTCAAACAAAAAGCCACAGACAACCTGATCATCTCCACTTGATCTATTAAAGAAACTATTTAACATGGTTTATGTTGGGTCCACTTTGTCAATACCGGTACGGTACATGTTTAATGACTGAAAATTATTTATTCTATCATACATGTGTCAGGAACAATATGCATTCCCTTCATCAACGAAGTCAAATCAAGGAATAAAAACAATATGTTTAGCCCACAATTTAAAGAAGTATTTTATCCCAATTCACCATAACAGTGAAATATTATGAAAATAATCATAACATAAAATTTTAATATTTTGATGAATGAGAATACCTAAATAAATTTAAGATCTTCAAGTTTTTCTTCCTTAAATGATTAAACGCTAGTTTATACAATGGGTTCTCTTCTCTATTTCTTCCATTTAAACTTGATTCAATCATTTTTTTTTGAGCAAGATAAATTTCTAAGCTTTCTAAAACATTCATGAATTTTCCCTTTTTGGCCAAATGTATTAACTCCATGTCATTAGAAATGTCTGTAAATTTATGATTCCTTTCAACCATATGTTCTCCCATTGCCGAATATTTCTTATGTTTGACTGCATTAACATGTTCTTTGTACCTTATAGCCGACTGTCCTATGTATCATTGCCTACATGTCAGTTTGTAGACTTATTAAATATTATACATTTATTCTCCATTTTATCTGAATTGATAATGATATTATTAGTGTTATTATCAGTTTTGTATGTGACATTGATGTTCCTTTTTCTGAAAATGTTAGCCAGTTGATAAGAGTGTTTATTTTGAAAAGTTAGAGCTGCAAATTTCTTTTTCTCCTTTCGATCTTTAACTAAAATTGTTTTTGGTTCATTTTTCATTTTCTTTTCTTTCTTCGATTTTGGCCATCTAAGGACCACATAAAGTAACCCTGTGCATTCATCTTAATCCTTCTTTTCTTGACTTCCAATAGTTCTTCATCCTTTCACTTTGCTGTATCCTCCTCTCTTGTGTCCAGATGTTGTTATTAACTTTCCTCTTTACCTTCTCCTGGAAACCCTTGATATTTTGTATCAATCTTCTGAAAGTTGTTCTGTCTTGTATTACATCAATCTGTCATATCCACTGGTTGCTATTCTTTCTCTTGTAAACATGTTTAAACACTCAGTTTTAATCTACTGTTATCCATCCTCATTGTGTGACCAAAAAATGTAATTCTCCTCTTTCTGATTGTGTCTAACAGCCTTTCATTTTCTTCATCCTTGTGTAGATCTTTATTCCTCCTATGTCTAAACTCTCCTTCCTTTGTTTTCAAAGGTCACCAAATCTTTCTTTCTTTTTTCTCTCTATCTCTTCTATTTCACCAGTTTTCATAGAGAACATGTATTCTGTGCCATACAGACTCTCTGGTTTGATTGCTGTGTTTAGTTTTCCTTGAGAGATTCTTCTTATTGTAGGCCTCTGTAGTGAGTTGGTATGCTAGTTCCAGTTTTCTTGGTCTTTATCTGATTGCTTCCTTATCGAGTCCATTAACCTGAATTATTTCACCTAGGTATTTAAATTTATTAACCTTGTTGATTTTACCGTCATCTGTTTTTAGCGCTGTGGGTGAATTCCTAATATTTGACATGAATTTAGTCTTCTCAAAAGATATCTGAAGTCCAACTTTTCCTGCTATTTCTTTCAGAAGGAGTGTCTATACTTCCAGAGAGGATTGCTATTTCATCAGCAAAGGCCAAACAGCCCCTTTGTGCTTTGAACCTAATCTTATCTCATGATGGAGTCCCCTTTCTTTAAGTCTTTCTTCCCATACTCGTGTTACCATTTCCAGGATGATATTGAAAAGAATCGGGGAAGGCCCCTCTCCTGCCTGACACCGGTTTTAATTTCAAATTCATCTGAGATCTCTCCCATAAATTTCACTCTGGACTTTGTTTCAGTCAGAGTTTGGCTAATCCAAATTCCTCTAAAATGTTCAGTAGCGAAATTCTGTCTACTGAATCGTACACTTTTTTGAAGTCCACAAAAACAATAACATAGTTTTTGTGCTTTATAACCCTGTCTTATATTATAGTTTTCAGGTTTAGAATCTGATCTGCACATGATCTGCCTTTTTCTGAACCCACCTTGGTATTCACCAATTTGTTTGTCTATTGTTGGTTCAATTCTATTATGAGAGCTTTTGTCAGTATTTTATATGTAACAGCTAGAAGGGAAATTCCTCTGTAATTGTTCACATCTGTTTTATCACCGTTCTTATTTAATGGGTGTATCGGTGCGTTCTTCCAATCATCAGGGATTTTCTCCGTTTGCCAGATTTCTTGTAATATGTTTGTCAGTTCCTGTCTTGATTCACTGCCTGCTTCTTTCCACAATTCTGCAACAATCAAATCTTCCCCTGCCGCCTTATTGTTTTTCAGACTTCAGATTATGTCATATATTTATTTCTCATTTGGTGGGTCCAAGGGTTTAGCCTTTGTTTGTGGTTGAGTGAATTCTAATCTTTCTTTAAGTTCTTCGCAGTTCAGTAGTTTTTCAAAATAACGTGCCAAAATTTTGCGATTGTCCTTGTTGTTTAGTCCTATTTTTCCATTTTCATCTTTAAAACCGAGACTGGATGGTTGATACTTTGTTCTTTCCTCTTTGAATGTTTTGTAAAAATTTCTTGTATTATGTTTAGTGAAATCTTCTTCAATTTGCATGAGCCGACTTCTTTCATACCTTCTCTTCACATTTCTTATAGTTTTAGAAGTTTGTTTCCGCACTGTCTTGAAAGTCTGAAAATTCCCATGAGTCAGTCTCTCATTTATGGCTGGCCTCTTCACATTCTTCATTCCACCATCTATGCTTCTTTTCCCTGTCCAGAGGGCATGGTTCCTGTGCAGCTTTAGTTGTTTTTGTTCTCAGATCCTCCCAATTCTGCGCACTGTCCTTTTCTAACTTCTCTTTGAATTTTTGGTTTACTTCCGAGTTAATTTTTAACATTTTAATATCAAATTTAGTTCTCCTGTTTGTTCCCTTGTTTTGTCTATTTTGAGGGATGAATCTCACTTTTATGATACCAATATAAATGGTCCGTTATTGGACATTATAAATTTTCCAGCTAAGTCATTCCTGGTTGCCAGCGTTTCACCCTCGTGTGCTAGGCTGGGCTCATCAGTTGGTACCTAGCACACCTACCAAGACGCTGGCTAGTGCATACCATTTATATTGGTATTATAAATTTACTCATTCGGAACAAATATTTCAGAGTCCCTATGGGAATCAACATCTATATCATCTGATTGCCAAGCAGGCATCAATTTTTGATAATGAGACAAAGTCTCTCATAGTGCATTGGCACTGCCGGTGGCTACAATTAGCCTATGCAGTGGCCTCCATGGTATGCACTAGCCAGCGTCTTGGTAGGTGTGCTTGGTACCAACTGATGAGGCCAGCCTAGCACACGAGGGCGAAACGCTGGCAACCAGGAATGAGTTAGCTGGAAAATTTATAATGTCCAATAACGGACCATTTATATTGGTATTATAAATTTACTCATTCGGAACAAATATTTCAGATTCCCTATGGGAATCAACATCTATATCATGTCACTTTTATGGTCGTAAGGTAATGATCACTCTCAGTGTTGGCTCCTCTTTTTACCTTGACATTTTGGATCTCCTTTTTGCTCTTAGCAGAGATAGCTACATGGTCAATTTGGAATTCTCTGAGGTGTGGGTTTGGAGACCACCAGGTTTTTTGTTTTCTACTCAGCTTTTTAAAGTAGGTAGACATTAGTTTGAGATTAAAAGCCTTGCATAGCTCTACAAGCCTTATTCCATGTCTATTTGTTCTTTGGTGTGCCAGGAACTCTTCTCGCAACTGGTGCATTGAAGTCTCCAAGTAACACTTTGACATGATCTGCAGGAATTTTGTGGATTTCGTTTTTCAAGAGTTCCCAGTACTCTTTCACTTTGTCAGGATTTTTCCTGTTATCATCATTTATTGGAGCATGAGCATTAATTAATGAATAATTTTTATTTCCATGTCTAATGGTCAAGAGAGACAGTCTTTCAGAGGGTGAATAGAAATTTTGGACTGATTCCACTATGCTCTTGTGTACTATGAAAGCAGTTCCTAGGTGGGGGATTTTCTTCATTATTCTCTTCCCCAGTTTTCCTTTGTAGGCAATATTCTGTAATTTTCTGAGTCTAGCATATTGCTGTCTGTATATCTGATTTCCTGAAGAGCAAGTATTAAGATTTTCTGGTCGTCTAGAATTTTGATTAGTTCTTTTCGTTTTCCAACTTTCAGAAGTGTATTAATATTTAGCGTGCCAAAGAAGTATTTTCGTTTTGGTCTAAGTTTGCTGTTAGTTGACGGGTCACCAGTAGAAGGCTCCAACTCCTCCTTGCATGATGTTCTGGGCTCTCCAGAATCCTCAGGCCCAGTTGCATGGAGTACTGCCGTGGTGGATTGATGTTTCCGATTACCACCTGGAGTAGTTATTCCGTAAGTTTGCATCATGCATAGGTTACTTGACTTTCTTGGGGAACGGTTTGTTGACCATTCCAAGATTAAAACTACGGTTGTGAGCCATTGAGTTTATTTCTCAGCCGCACCTCACATGGTGTACAGACGCTGACCATAACACAGCTCAATGCGAGAAAAGACAATTTTTCATTTTATTTATCATTCTATTAATAAATTTTCTGGAGTATCTGTTGTTACAAGCAATTTGGTGGATTATATTTATCTCCCTATTATAATTCTTCTTAGACATAGGTATGTTCATAGCTCTTTTAATAAAGCTGTAAAATGTTGCCTTTTTATGTTGACCTGGCTGATTGGAGTCGTTTTTGATAATAGTATCTGTTTGAGTAGCTTTTCTGAAAGTCTAAATGACGAGAATTTCTAGTAATTGTTAAATCTAAATAACTGAAAGTTTCATCTTTCTCAGATTCCATCATAAAATGTACTTGTTTACCCAAAGTATTTAAATACTCGAATAGACCATCAGGTTTAACCTTTTGTTCATCGATAATAACTAATATATCATCGACGTATCTTAACCACATAATTAATCCATCTATTTTATTACATTCCATGTAATCCATGAATCACTCTCTTAATTCTTAATCCTAAGATTAGTTGGCAGCAATTCGTCTTCTCCACTCTTCTCTGTAATCCGCTAATCTCTTCATTTCCACATATGAGCCTGCTCCTACGTCATCTCTGATCTGTCTTGCATATTGCAGTCTAGGTCTTGCTCTTCCTCTTTTACCTTGAATCATTCCTTCCATGACATTAACTATGAAATCATTGTGCCTATAGAGATGGCCAATTAATTGGTCTCTTCTCTTTCTTATTGTTGCTAAAAGGGATCTTTTTTCATCTATTCGTCAAAGAACATCTTCATTTGTGAGTTTTGCTGTCCATGAGATCTTTTCAATCCTCCTCTAGCACCACATCTCAAATGCTTCCAGGCGTTTCTTATCACATGCACTAATAGTCTACGTTTCTGAGCTATACAAGGCCACACTTCATACATAGCACTTAATAAATGTCTTCTTAGTCTCCACATTTAAATTCCTTGATGTAAGTAGTATCCTTTTCTTGTAATAAGCAATCTTTGCTTGGGCAATTATGCTCTTTATGTCAACTGAACTTTTGCTATCTGGAGTAATTTTACTTCCTAAATAGGTAAAGACATTTACTTGCCTTAGTGGTATATCACTAATTCTGATGTCGACTGCAATATGTTGGCGGTTGCATACCATAATTTTGGTCTTTTTTGTATTAACTTTCATGTTATATTTATCTCTGAATATCTTATTCATTTTTATTAATGCACTTTATAGTTTCTCTTCGTTCTCCTCTATGACAGCCATGTCATCAGCAAATCTTATCATTTTGATTTCTACTCCATTTATCTTTATCCCTTCCATACCCGCTTTACATTCCTTGATGCCTTTCTCAATATACAGGTTGAACAACACTGGTGACAAATTACATCCCTGTTGTACTCCTTTCTTTATATAAGCCTCCCGTACTTCACCATTTATGTTTATGATGCCTCTTTGGTTGTTATAGAGTTCATATACTATTTGTCTATCTCTAAAATCTAGACCAACACTAGTCATAATCTTCATTAACATATTCCAGTTCACATTATCAAAAGCTTTTTCTAAATCGACAAATGCAATAAACAAAGGTTTTCTTACGTCTAGCATTTTGTCTATAACCTGTCGTAATGTTAGAATAGCTTCTCGTGTGGCTCTATTTAGTCTGAATCCAAACTGATCTTCAGACAAATGTGGTTCAATTTTATTGCTTATTCGATTATATATTATTCTTGTCAATATTTTTGACATGTGCGACAATAGACTCAAGGTGCGATGATCTTCACATTTTAGAGTTCCAGGTTTCTTTGGTATAGGGGTTATGAGAGACTTTTTAAAATCTTCTGGAATTTCTCCGGTTTCATATATTTCCGTGATCAGTTTAAAAATATAGCCGTGTGTTTCATCATCCAGTCTCTGTATCATTTCTCCAGTTAGTTCATCGCATCCTGGCGCTTTATTAGGTTTCAATTCTTTGACAGCCTTAGGTATTCTTCTTTTGTTAAAGAGGGTCCCAGTTGATCACTTGTAATGTTGTCTTCATTTTCAAGGTCATTTATGTCAGTAGGATCTTTATATAATGTTTCTATATATCGCTTCCATCTTTCTCCCACTTCTTTACTCTCAGACAACAGTTTCCCATTTTCACTTAATATGCTGTTACTACGGTCAGTGACTGTTCTGAATTGTTTCTTAATCAATTCATAAGCAGTTTCCATGTTTCCTTTCTCCATTCTTTCTTCTATTTCTTTGCATTGTCTCATTATATATTCTTCCTTGACTAGGTTTTGAAGTCTTTTATAGTTTCTGATTCCTTCTTCACTCTTTGAGTTTTTAAATTTCCTCCTTTCCTCTATAAGTTCAAGTACGTAATCTGTAACCCATGGTTCTCGTGCTTCTTTCGTCGTTTTCCCTATTACCTGATTTGCAGCTTCTATGATAGTGTTTAAGGCCCATCCATTTCTCATTTATTGTACCATTGGGTATTCTGCGATGTTCTGTTTTACCAATGTTTGATAGTTTTCCTTGATTCTTTCTTGTTTTAGTTTCCTGACATTATATCTGCAATATTTTTCCACATTCTTCCTCTTCTTTTTTAGTTTTAAATCAGATTTTAACAACACTAGGTTGTGGTCACTTGCTACATCAGCCTCTGGATACCTTTGGCATTGTTTGACTTGGTTACGGTACCTTTCCCTTACCATAATATAATCTATTTGGTATCTCACTTTATCTCCAGGTGCAGTCCAGGTGTACCTTCTTCTCTTGGGCTGTTTGAACAAGGTGTTTGTAATTATTAGTCCTTTTGCTTTACAAAAGTCTATTAGTTGTCCTCTGTCATTTCTTACTCCAAGGCCATACTGACCTACAGTCTTCCCGTCTTCTCCTTCACCAACAGAAGCGTTCCAGTCTCCAAGAAAAATGAGGTTCTCGTTATCCTTAATCGTATCCATCAACTCCTCTAACTAATCATATACCTGATCCACTTCTTCATCTGAATGATTCGTTGTTGGCATGTACACCTGTGTTATTATCATGTCAACTGGTTCATTTTCTATTCTCAAGATAATTATTCTATCACTGTATTGTACATAGCTCTGAACTCATACACCTACGTTTTTACTTAATACTATTCCTACACCTGCATGTCTTCCTTTTTCTCCAGAGTATAATTCTAAAGTTATCACTCCAAAAGTCCCCTTTCTCAGGCCACTTTATTTCACTCACTCCTAATGTGTCTATGTCGTGTTTAGCCATCTCTAATTTACCACAAATGTTGAGAGATCGTACATCCCAAGTTCCTAAAATAATATTTCTTGTGTTTCTTCCACGCTTTGTCCCTGACCCCAGCCGGAGATCCGAACTGGGGACTATTTTACCTCCGGAATTACATTTAGTTCCAAAGCCCACCATTATTGCTGCATAACAAGGGATATCCAGTGGATCTTTAATGGAGTGGTTTCCCTCTGGCCTTCTCCATTCTATGCCGTTGACCATACTGGTTCATCCATCTTTAGGAGCAGTTTCACACTCCAACGGCAAGAGAGTGCCTTACCCTATACCCGCTCATCCGCCCTCCTTGGAGGCCGTTGGCACTTGGTAAATGGGGCCCCTTATCCCGGGGGTTATTCGGTCCATATCTTGTATCCAAGAATAAAACCAACTTGGTAAGACTTGGGATTAGTTATTCCGCCCTCCAAGCCGTTGGGAGACTTCCTCTTCCGCCTTAGAGACCGTTGACCATTTTCTTTTTAGCCTCATTTGATCCGCGGGTGCTTATTTGACCATGCCTTATTCGCACCTGTCCTGCATATCTACAGGACATCCCCTATCAGCCATTGGGACGTGCCGTGTTGGGGTTGAGGCCCCCCACCCCAGTGTCTCACGCAGGGTTATGTTTAGCTCCTACTCATTTCAGAGCCAAACCCCCACGTAAGCTGACCAGGTAATGCGTAATATGCTGTTCAGTACAGAAGGCTCACTTTACTCGTGTTAAGATGGCTGACAATATGGGCCGGCTGTGTGACCCAGGCAATGCTACGAATGCTAAACAGAGTGCCAATCTTCATCATAGTTTCCATGAATATGTTTGCTAAAATACCTGAAGCCTGACAACCCATTGCTAGGCCTTTAGACTGTTTGTAAATTTTGTTGCCAAAAACAAAATAGTTATTTTCCAAAGTAAATTCTAGTAATATTAAAAATTCTTCAATTTCTACCCTATTTAATTTGCTGTGTTGCATTAAATTCTTTCTTACTATTTTTATAGTATCTACGATAAGAATGTTGGAGTACATATCTTTGATATCCAAACCATGTATGACCGTATTAACATGTGCTTTATACCTTATAGGCTGGCCTCGTGGTGTAGGGGTAGCGTGCCTGCCTCTCGCCCGGAGGTCCCGGGTTCGATTCCCGGCCAGGTCAGGGAATTTTCTCTCGATCTGAGGGCTGGTTCAAGGTCCACTCAGCCTATGTGACTACAATTGAGGAGCTATCTGATGGTGAGATGGCGGTCCCGGTCTCGAAAGCCCAGAATAATGACGGAGAGAATACATTGTGCTGACCACACGGCCCCTCGTAATCTGCAGGCCTTCAGGCTGAGCAGCGGTCGCTGGGCAGGCCAAAGCCCTTTTAAGGGCGTAAGTGCCGTGGGGGGGGGGGGGGGGGGTTGTACCTTATAGCCAAACTTTTTCCAGAGTGTCCTATGTATTGTTGCTTACATGTTTGGCATGTCAATTTGTTTGTTCATTGAAATGCCGAATTAGGATACACTACTTTAAATTGTGGGCTAAACAAAAGATAGTGTTATATTGTTCTTTGTTCCTTGATTTTACTTCACTGATGAAGGGAATGCTCTCTTCTCCTGTCAAAAGTGGTGACGTACGCTCTTCTATATCCGAGAACCGCTGTAATTGGGTGTCTAACCTGTCCTCCGACTTCAAGAAACATGTGATTAGAGTGATTGTAGTGTCCAGCAATAATCCATCCTGGTGATCAAGTTGTGCCACCAAGTTTCAAAAATGTTCTGCACCCGTTAACAATTCAGTGTCACCTGATTGGAAGAACTTGGGGTCAGTGAGCAAGTTCCAATGTAGAGCTGACCATTCTGCCCCACAAAGTGCCAATGTTACGGATAGTGGAAGCCTTTACCTTCCACCCTTCAAATGGCCTTCATGGCTTGTATGGAGATGACTTTGCTTTTTAAATACTAGTACTCATGTTTATTACATTTGTTTATTCCTACCCCTGCTTTGTAATTCATTGACAATGGAATGGCTCTTGATGTTGTAAATTATATTTATTTCTTTATTGGATAGTTTTGTTTTGGTTGTTGTTGTTGTTGTTGTTATTATTATTAGTACATATCCCTTAAAATGAAAATAAACTAATATTTATTATAGTAAATAATGCTTATCTCTTTGGATTCATTTATTTCATTGCATATTTTTATTGCTATGACAACTTGACTTCTTTGTGATGTAAATATAAAAGTATTTCTTCTCAATCAGACAAGGGACTAGGGTAATATCTTTCATTAACATACATAATGTTCTTACATATTTGTATAATTGAAGATCCATATGCAGGCAAGTGGGTCGCTGTATGGTAGAAGTCCAAACTGTGTAATTTGGAAGAGAGCAATCCCATGTGGTAGGAACTGAGTAATCTGGCTGTGCAGTTCGATCACATTGCAGTGGTTAGTAGAACTAATAACATTATTATTCTCAATTCCGCAGGAGGAAGCTTGAAAGATGACCTCATTTCCGTTCACGTACCTTGATACATTAGCACTCCTATATGTTTCCTGGATAAGCTTGAAGATATAACCAGCCTGCAAGCTGAAAATATGCCCAATAATCTTCTCCTTTATTGGTTATTGAAGAGAGAAGAAAACGTTCACGCAAAAGAAAGGAAAGGCATTAGGTAATTTCTGGAACTTTCAAAAATCACAGTGCAAAGACTTATTAAATAAACTGCATCGTTTAATGCGTATATCAAAATAAGGCAGAAACATGTAAGAGTGAGAGTGGGAAAGTGTGTTTATTTCCTTAATTCCTCATTGAGCATGGAAACTGACTTAAGATGAAATAAAGTAAGATATTCATAATGAACTTTTATCATTTACTAGGGAAGGGAACGTTCATTATTGATGCTTACATTGGGGTTAGTTTTGTTATGGTTATATCTGGTGATTTTAATATGTAACTAGTCAAGTTGGCAGATGAGCCATTAATAAAATAAGAGAATCAGACCGCAATATTTACTTTCTAGTATATAGCTTTACGTGGTGATTACTATAGTAATATGAGGAACAATTTCTTTCTAATTAACCTGGAAGATAAATAGTTAATGAGTATGCTTTAGGTTATCAATCAATCAATCACTACTGATCTGCATTTAGGGCGGTCGCCCAGGTGGCAGATTCCCTAGCTGTTATTTTTCGAGCATTTTCTTAAATGATTACAAAAAAATTGGAAATGTATTGAATATCTCCCTTGGTGAGTTATTCCAGTCCCTAACTCCCTTTACTGTAAACAAATATTTCCCCAATTTGTCCTCTTGAATTCCAACTTTATCTTCATACTATGATCTTTCCTACTTTTAAAGACACCACTCAAACTCATTCGTCTACCGATGTCCTCCCACGCCATCTCTCCACTGACAGCTCGGAACATAATACTTACTGCAATTTACAAACTTCATCATACAGATCCATATCGATATAGCTTAATTAAGAATTAGTATTAGGTTTAATGGTCCACCCAATCAATACACTTCACTTTACAAGTGAGAACACATTCAATATTAAAATATACCAGTATTATACATTCTTTGGTACACATTTAGTCTAATTTAAAACTTCTTCGGCCATAGTGTCTCGTAACTAATCAAGGTACATAATTAATACTGTCTAATGATTTAAAATAGATTAACCCATGTCCTTCACGAAATGTTTGAAAATACACTAAAAACAATACACACTATTTTTCCATTAAACGGTCCATCACTTTCCTGTAAAAATTATTCACATGTTAAAATTTGATTCTGAATGATACTTTTTGAAATTTGAAATATGGTGCCGGTAGCTGGTAGCTTCAGTGTACTGACTGAGGGAGATTTGAACACTGGACTCGAAATAGGAAAATGGGACCTTATCAACTAAAGGATATTGAAAGCTTTAATTCTTATGAAGAATCTCTAGATATTAGTGGGTGTAAAACCTCAGAAATTGAGTTTTCGTCACGATTACATGAATCTCTCTACAGCCAGTTTCCATCAGAACCTAGCTCTGACTTGCTTCTCGCCATGCTACTGTGTGTGTTATAATTACGTTTCCTCTCGCCTGGCGGAACTTGACTGGGGGCGGTAGGAGGAGCAGCGCTATTAGTAGGGGAAGGGGAAACTGCTTCACCTGTATGCAGAACGGAAGGGTGGCTTGTTTGTTTTAGCGGAGGTAACTTCAAACTAATAATTTTGCGTGATGATAAAAATAACGGTATCTGTTCATATAACAGATTTTTATTCTCTTGTACGTCGTTCAAATTTTTGTTCGTGTTATAACTCTGGTCCAAACATATCAATTTTTGTACATACGCATCAAGTTTCCCTTTGCTTACTTTTTTTATATGGTCAAGTCTCTATTTATATTGGTATTTTTTTTTTTTTTTGCTAGGGGCTTTACGTCGCACCGACACAGATAGGTCTTATGGCGACGATGGGATAGGAAAGGCCTAGGAGTTGGAAGGAAGCGGCCGTGGCCTTAATTAGGGTACAGCCCCAGCATTTGCCTGGTGTGAAAATGGGAAACCACGGAAAACCATCTTCAGGGCTGCCGATAGTGGGATTCGAACCTACTATCTCCCGGATGCAAGCTCACAGCCGCGCGCCTCTACACGCACGGCCAACTCGCTCGGTATATTGGTATATTGGTGACCCGTATCTCCCATATGGACACTCATGGCAGAATACTTCCTGTGTCTATTAGCATAGACGTGTTCCTGATACCTCCTACCTGTTTGCCCGACGTACGTGACGTACAGTTTTATGGAAAAATAGTGTGTTGCTTTTAGTGTATTTTCAAACATTTCGTGAAGGACATGGGTTCATCCGTTTGAAATTATTGGACAGTAATAATTATGTATCTTAATTATTTATTTATTTATTTATCGTATGATGAATCTATGTATACATATATATATATAGTTTCAGGATAAATGTGCGTAATCACAAGTCCGTACAATACTACAACGCTAGGTCTAGCATTTCGACCCAATCAACTGCTTCATCTGATGTGCGGTGAATGTCCATTAGCATTCCTTTGAAAGCTTGAATTGGGCAGTCAGCAACAATGTGGTGGATTGACTGACAAGAGACACCACAATCACTATCTGCAGAGCTAGTCCAACCCCATTTGCACAATAGATAACCACATCTGCCTTGTCCAGTTCTTATCCGATTGATGATTCTCCACTGTCGTCTTGGAAGATCAAATCTTTGTACGCGTTTAGAAGGAATCTCAACTAGATGTTTTTTCACTACTGAAGACTGATCCCACTGGGATTTCCATGAACTGTTAACATGAAAAGATGTTCTTTCAAGATCCATTGCTGTACGCCAGAGTGGTTTCCTTGTTTTCAGTCGTTGATGTTCAGTGTGTGTAATATCTTGATGGATGGGTAGTTGGGGGTTCTGCTGAATGTTCTTCCAAACCTTTAGGAGAGCTTCTGGTCGTCTTAGGGCTGAAGGTGGAATATTGCTGAGAACAGGAAGCCATAGTGTGTTCGTGCTCCGAATGCAACCCGTGACTATGCGCACTGCCTGATTGAGTTGTACATCGATCTTCTTTTTGTGAATACTATTGATCCAAGAGGGGCAGCAGTATTCAGCAACAGAATATGATCTTAGAACATGAGTATTGGCTCCCCATGATGTACGAGCAAGTTTCTGAAGAATATTATTTCTAGTTTTTACTTTAGCAGCTACATTTGAGAGATGTTGCTTGAAAGTCAAAGTTCTAACAAGTGTCTTAATTATAATTAGTTATGAGACACTATGGCTGAAGAAGTCTTAAATTAGATGAAACATGTACCAAAGAATGTATAATACGGGTATATTTTAATATTGAATGTGTTCTCACTTGTAAAGTGAAGTGTATTGATTGGGTGGACCATTAAACCTAATACTAATTCTTAATTAAAACCACTTACTCGAGCAGCTCATCTCTTTTCTCCAAGTCTTCCCAGCCCAAACTTTGCAACGTATTTCTAACACTACTCTTTTGCCAGAAATCACCCTGAACAAATGGAGCTGCTTTTCTTTGGATTTTTTTCCAATTCTTGAAATAAGTAATCCTGGTGAGGGTCCCATACACTGGAGCCATACTCTAGTTGGGGTCTTACCAGAGACTTATATGGTCTCTCGTTTACATCCTTACCGGTACTACAACCCTTAACGACCCTCATAACCATGTGCAGAGATCGGTAGCCTACCCTTTATTTAAAAGCTCTTCATATTTCAAATAGAACTACCAACGCCCAGGCCCTCAGAAGAACCAGATTCACCGTCCATGAAGAGATCCATGGTTTGGCAGAGAATGGAAGCACTCGAAGGATCAATATAATTGCTTAAAAGGACAACAATGTAGGCTATAACATCGATCCAACATTCCGCTTCGAATCCTCCGCGAGTCAACCTGAAGATGTTAATCGTGAAAGAAGAAAATATACGAGCCCAAGTCCCTTTTCACAAGGAAGAATACAAGCTAAGAATGATCAAGTAGAGGCGCGCGGCTGTGAGCTTGCATCCGGGAGATAGTAGGTTCGAATCCCACTATCGGCAGCCCTGAAGATGGTTTTCCGTGGTTTCCCATTTTCACACCAGGCAAATGCTGCGGCTGTACCTTAATTAAGGCCACGGCCGCTTCCTTCCAACTCCTAGGCCTTTCCCATCGTCGCCATAAGACCTATCTGTGTCGGTGCGACGTAAAGCCCCTAGCAAAAAAAAAAAAAAAAAAAAAAGAATGATCAAAGTCATGGGCTTGCTAATCGGGAGTAAGGGCACGATACCTAGAAAATTCCTTGAGTTTTGCAAAACATTCGACCTGCCAAAATCCTTTAGTATTGATGTTGGACTTTCTGCCTTGAAATCATCAATAAGTACACTTAAGAAAATGGAAATTGCAACACCATGAAGGCATTGGTCGTTTGTGTTGATTTTCAAGATATGGAACGATGCCATGTAGGTATGTAAACAATCAAAGTTTCAGACCCATTGGATTGTTGCTACAGGTCTCCCCACATGATTGGTCGCGGAGTAATCAACTCCAGTATACAGACTCTGGTGTAGCATAGTTGACTTGCAGTCTGTGCAGTGAAGTGTTCCCCGTCAAACATGCCTCTATGATAGAGAAGAGCACGCTATCAACAACTGTCGCCGTTTGAGAGGGCTCGGCTGTGTGAGGCTGGATTATCACTAAGGACTGTCGCTGCACGTGTTGGCCGACAGGCATCTACGGTACAACGTGTATGGCAGCAGTGGTCAAATGAAGGTACCCACGCTTGTAGACCTGGCACAGGCCCAGCGCGACAGACAACTGTGAGAGAGGATCTCCGCATCATTCGGATGGCCCGGAACAGCAGCGCAAATTCAAGTAGCTGTGGCACCCCACGTTACACAACAAACAGTAGGTAATCGCCTGCGTGCAGCTGGTTTATGAACCCTTGTCCCTGCAGAAGGTGTTCTATTGACCCCACAACAGCGACGTATAAGGCTGGCCTGGTGTCGAGAAAGATCAACGTGGGTCGACGAATGGCATAGGGTCGTCTTTATGATGAATCGCGCTTCTGTCTTGTCCGCAGTGATCGCCGGAATCATGTGCACCGACGTACTGGGGAGAGGGGCCGTCCAGATCTTATTGTTGAGAGGTCTGGGGAGCTATTGGCTTTAATGTGAAATCACAATTAGTGCTTGTTGAGGGCACTATGACTGCTCGACAGTACGTTGATAGGATACTCAATCCAGTGGTTGTCTCTATGATGGCGACCATTGCTAATGGGATGTTTCAGCAGGACAATGCCCGGGTTCACACTGCACGCATCTCCAGAGAAGCTCTCCACGACATCACAACCTTAGAATGTCCAGGCAGATCCCCGGACCTCAGTCCTATTGAGCATGTGTGGGACATGATGGGTTGACAACTGGCCAACTGTCCTCAGCCACCCACAACTCTGGAACAACTGGCCCGTGCAGTGCAGCAAGCATGGGCCACAATTCCTCAGGAAGCGATCCAGGGCCTTATTGACTCCATGTCTCGACGAATTCATCAATGTATTGCAGCTCGTAGTGGGCACATCCTGTACTGACTGTTGTTCAAACTTGCGGTCAGAGGGACCTGAAAGTGTAATCATCAAAGCACAACTGAACACTCGTCCTGCATGTTCAATTGCAGCAATGTAGCACCACTCCTTCTGGGCATTGCAATTTCCATTTTCTTCAGTGTATTTTAACAAACCACCTTCAGTGACTTGCTTTAACATTCAATGGACGTCTATGTATTTTTCTCTGTTACGTAATATCAGTTGGTATTAAGTATACTTTGTCTTTTAGGCAACATCTAAATTGAAGATGTGTTACTATATAATAAATATATAGAAAATTGAATTGTTCAAACCAAACTTACTTTTACTCCTGACTTTACAAACTTCATATGGTATTGAGAGCTGAAACAGCTGTAACAATTTGTGTTAACCAATGTGAATGCACCCACGTACACGCAAACATTCTGCATCAGTATTTACATACACTATGTGATCAAGAGCATCCGGAAACCCCTAAAAACATACATTTTTCATCTTAGGTGCATTGTGCAGCCACCTACTGCCAGTTAGTCCATAGCAGCAACCTCAGTAGTCATTAGACATTGTGAGAGAGCAGAATGAGGCACTCCGCGGAACTCATGGACTTCGAACGTATTCATGTGATTGGGTGTCACTTGTGTCAGAAGTCTGTACACGAGATTTCCGCACTCCAAAACATCCCTAGGTCCACTGTTTCTGATGTGATAGTGAAGTGGAAGTGTGAAGGGACACGTACAGCATGAAAGCGTACAGGCCGAACTCGTCTGTTGACAGACAGGCTCTATCCAGATCATCACACAGGAATTCCAAACTGCATCAGGATCCACTCCAAGTATTATGACAGTTCAGCAGGAGGTGATAAAACTTGGATTTCATGGTTGAGCGGCTGTCCATAAGCCACACATCATGCAGGTCAATGCTAAACGATGCCTTGCTTGGTGTAAGGAGCGCAAACATTGGACGACTGAACAGTGGAAAAACGTTGTGTGCAGTGACGAATCACGGTACACAATGTGGCAATGCGATGGCAGGGTGTGGGTATGGCGAATGCCCGGTGAACATCATCTGTCAGCGTATGTAGTACCAACAGTAAAATTTGGATGATATAGATGTTAACTCCCATAGGGAACCTGAAATATTTGTCCCAAATGAGTAAATTTATAATACCAATATAAATGGTCCATTATTGGAATGAGTAGCTGGAAAATGTATAATGTCCAATAATGGACCATTTATACTGGTAAAATTCGGAGGCGGTGGTGTTATGGTCTGGTTGTGCTTTTCATGGAGGGGGTTTGCACCCCTTGTTGTTTGATGTTTTAAGCACCTTCTTGCTTCCCACTGTTGAAGAGCACTTCGGGGATGGCGAATGCACCTGTTCATAATGCACGGCCTGTGGCGGAGTGGTTACACGACAATAACATCCGTCATGGACTGGCCTGGACAGAGTCCCGACCTGAATCCTATAGAACACCTTTGGGATGTTTTGGAACGCTGACTTCGTGCCAGGCCTCACTGACCGACATCGCTACCTCTCCTCAGTGCAGCACTCCGTGAAGAATGGCCTGCCATTCCCCAAGCAACCCTCCAGCACCTGATTGAACATATACCTGCGAGAGTGGAAGCTGTCATCAAGGCTAAGGGTGGGCCAACACCATATTGAATTCCAGCATTACCGATGGAGGATGCCACGAACTTGTACATCATGTTCAGCCAGGTGTCCGGATCCTTTTGATCACATAGTGTATCTCTGGTGCATAAGAGTGAGAAAATAATTATATAGCTACACATCACTATTCTAGATGCAAAGAACTTCTAGGTTTTTGTGATTTGCAACATAAAACCACCAAGCACTGTGCTTAGCGCAGTGAGGGAGAAAGATGTGAACTGACCACTACTGTAAAACATCTTTCCTCAACCAAGGACTTCACCCTGAAGAATACCTTGAAACGTTTTGTACACTGAAGAAAGAAAAAAAACACACACACATTCCCTCTCCATTACCTAATCAATCAATCAATCAATCAATCAATCAATCAATCAATCAATCAATCAATCAATCAATCAATCAATCAATCAATCAATCAATCAATACTGATCTGCATTTAAGGCTGAAGGTATGCAGAATGGAATAAAAAAATGGAATTAACCAATAATAGTGAGTAGGTCTTATTTTATTGGAAAAGGGTCTTTAATTAACAAAATAGCCTTCATATTGCATATGAAATCTCAACATTACTGAAATCAGTACGCTAAAATTGGCTTGTATTTCTATGTATTTCCTCACAAATTTGTCTCGCTCTCTTAGTGAGTGTCATGATAATGCCTTATTTTTGTGCTGGATGGTGGTGAGAATCTGCATGAAGATAGCAATTTGTGTGGGTAGCCTTACGATAGACAATATGTCCTAAGGAGCTGTCCAGTTTCTTTCTTACTAGAACATCCAAGAAAGGAAGGCATCCGTCCAACTCCATCTCCATAGTGAATTTAATTGAAGGATGTTGCTGATTTAAGTGGTTTAGAAATAGATGAAGTTTCTCAGGACATTCTGTCCAGACCACAAACATCAACATATATTGGGCGCGGTCAAGATTTGGATGGGTTGCCACGTGCTGTTGGTGGGGGCAAGGAAATGGAGGAGCGGAAAGGAACTGGCCACCCTACCATACGTAAACTCTGGCTCAGGCACACCTCTGCGGAGGTTCGGACCTGCCTTCACCTGCCATCTTCAGGGCTGCCGACAGTCGGGCTCGAACCCACTATCTCCCGATTACTGGATACTGGCCGCACTTAAGCGACTGCAGCTATCGAGCTCAGTACTCAGAAGATATTACATGCTGCTATGGCTTTAAAAGTAAACGATTTATGAGGCTTTGATTTTCATTTATTCTCCAGTGGACTTTTGTAAAGAAGTCCCTAAATCTAATCTCCCATCACATCATACCCTTCGATTGTTGTCTTTTCTTTCAACAACTAAGGTCACTCCATGATGGTTCTGTTATGCCTTTTCTAGTGTAGTGGGACTCCCTCATGCTCCAAGGCTGGAGAGAACTGTTATTGGTCGTTTGGAGCAAACTTTGGGTTTAAAAAATTGGCAAAAAGCACAAAAGCAAACCAAATTAATGCTCTGAATGCAAAAACAAATCACGACCATTATACCACTGATGAACTCCCATGGCTCAGGTGGCAGCGTGCCAGTCTCTCACCGCTGGGTTCGCTGGTTCAAATCCTGGTCACTCCATGTGAGATTTGTACTGGACAAATCAGAGGTGGGACAGGTATTTCTCTGGGTACTCCGGTTTTCCCTGTCATCTTTCATTCCAGCAACACTCTCCCTTATCATTTCATTTCAACTGTCATTCAATAATCATTGCCCCCATAGAAGTGCAACAGGCTTCGGCAGCTGGCACAGTTCCTATCCTCACTGCTGATGGGGGCTTCATTCATTCCATTCCTGACCTGGTCGAATGACTGGAAACAGGCTGTGGATTTTCATTTATACCACTGATATTCCATGTCTCAATTCCCAACAGGCTCATTTCATCTTGCTCAGCTATCTCGACACATCTGCATTCTTCATGTGGGAAGTGTGGCATAAACATAGAAAAAGAGAAAAAACATTAATACATGTGGACCACAAGACAAACATATTGTATGTGTGAAACAAAGATAGGAACACATAACAACAGGTTAGTGTGAAACTAATGCACACCATTTCCAGGTGTC
Source organism: Anabrus simplex (assembly GCF_040414725.1). Lineage (NCBI taxonomy): Eukaryota > Metazoa > Arthropoda > Insecta > Orthoptera > Tettigoniidae > Anabrus > Anabrus simplex. The sequence goes on along the minus strand of NC_090276.1, from coordinate 88,487,777 downwards.
AGCTGGGCTAGCCCAGTGCGGTCAGGCTGGCATTACGTAGGAAACGTACGTCACATTGAAGCGAGAGAACGAACACACTTTGCACAGAAGCGAGGGAGTATTGACGTTTAACTGTGATTATGAAGCTCTCCTCCACTATTCAGCGAAGTCTTGATTTGGGTAAACTTTATAATCACAACAAAGAAACTGACCGTTTTAAGATATTCCAGTTTGAATAATACTGTGCTCCATATAAAGAGTCTGTTTTATTTTCTTATATTTATTCCTTGAAAGAAAACTGACATGCTATAATTTTTGTGTTACAATCTACAAAGGTATAGGGTTTTAACATACAAGCTACGACTTATAATTGTTTGGATGGGAATGACGGTATTTACACTTTTTTTAAATATAAACTTCTTGTTATTCATTAAGAAAAAAAGTAATATAATTACATAATCCAACAATGATTTTGCAGAGTGGTGTAGTGTTGTGCGAGTTTCCTTGTTCACGGAATTTCTGAAAATAGTATTTAAAATTTAACAGGCGTCCGGTGATAATAGCGAGAGGGAGTTTCATCACGAGTGAGGACATAGATATTTACTATACAACAACAATCTCTACCAGATAGTACGCCTTCAAATAAATAACCTAAGTGATGTTATTCCTGGTAAGCATGACTGGATAGTTGGTGAGTTTATCAGATGATTTCAACCCACGCAACTAGAAGCCACAGCTTATCCACCTTAACTCTGTATTATGGTAGAACTGTTTCTAAAGCACCTCTTAAAATATGATGAAAATTGTAATTCATTACGTAGGCCTAGATTATAAAAATATTTGAGGTTGTGGGCCTAACTCTTGATTGCACTCGGTCAGACACATGAACTGCAATGAACATAATTTACTTATTTCTTACAACGTAATTGACGTGGATTTCTGTCCTCGTTCTTTCATTATTTGCTGCCTCCATTTCACACTCTGGTATCGCCACAGTGTGACTGGGAGAACTTCACGGCCTGTCCGCCCACTTACAGCATGAGCACTTCTGCTCTAAGGGATAGCCATGAGTGAAATTTGATGATATTACTAATTTTTCAACTTTTTTTTCATTGTCCCTTCCTACTCTATGATTTCATCCCTGCCTTCCCGCTATACTTCCACCATTTCAGGTCTAATTTCCTTTATTCCTGCTGTCTTATGACAATGGAGTTTATTTACCATCCTTTCCACTTCCTCAAGCATAATTTCACCAACATAATTTTCCTCCTCCCCATGAGCTTGGCTGTTCGCAGCACCACCAGGAAGATTTCCTTTTACGTTGAGAAGATTTTTGAAATATTCCCTCCACCTGTCCAGTGATTCTCTGGGATCTATTATGAGTTCACCTGAATTACCCAAAACACTGTTCATTTCCTTTGTCCCTGCTTTCCTAAGATTCTTTATTACTGTCCAGAAAGGTTTCCCTGCTGCATGACCTAGCCTTTCCAGGTTATTACCAAAATCTTCCCACGACTTTTTTTTGGATTCAGCAACTATATGTTTCGCTCTGTTTTTTTCATCTATGCAAAATTCCCTGTCTGCATTGGCCCTTGTTTGGAGCCATTTCTAATCATCCTTATTTTTACGTTTACAAGCGGTTCTCACTTCATCATTCCACCAAGATGTTTGCCTTTTCCCATCTTTATACACAGTTGTTCCTAGGCATTCCCTTGCTGTTGCTACTACAGCATCCCTGTTTGTCACTATATTCTGAACCTGCTTACTGTCCACTGTTCGGAACTTCTCATTAACTATATCGATGTACTTCTGTTAATTTCCTCGTCCTGGAGATTTTCTACCCTTATTTGTTCAAGACAGGTTTCACTTTCTCTATCCTAGGCCTAGAGATACTTAGTTGACTACAGATCAGATAGTGGTCTTGATCATTGAAAAATCCCTGAAAAACCGTACATTCCTAACAATTTCCTGAATTCGAAGTTGGCTAAGATATAGTCTATTATGGTTCTGGTACCCCTACCCTCCCATGTGTAGCAGTGAATAGCCTTATGCTTGCACCCCTTAAAACGTTTCAGAAATGTATTCCCTCGATCACTAAAAATTCAACTTGCTCGGTCATTATTATTTCCCATTTTTGACTACTGTGATGTAATTCTTACGGATATAACAAAAGAATTAAGCTTGAAACTACAACGTACTCAAAATGATTGTCTTAGATATGCTATGGATTTACGGTATGACGCTCGAGTTTCTCTCTACTATAAACAATTATCTTGGTTACGACTACATGACAGACGTAAACTACATGCAAATACTCTTGTGTACCAGGTACTTTCGGAAGATGTTACAAGTGAAATATGTAATGCGAGTGGAATGTATTTTTTTTTTAAGTCATTGTTTGTAAAATGCAATATGATGTTTTATTTTTATTGACCTAACCTGTACTGTATAATGCTGTAACATAGGCATTTGTAAATAGTAGAATTCTGTCTATAGTTCCTGGAAAGATCTAGAGAGTTACATAACTTTTGTACAGGGTGTGTTACTTTGTTGGTATGTGTTCTAGAAAGCGTGTTCTGTCTATTCTGGAAAAATACGACTTTCGCGATCATGCGTATTCTAGAATGTTAGTCAAAGTTCTCGATCGAAAGTAAGGTTGTGATTGGTGAGTCTAGGTGGCGATAGGGAACACGTGCATGCTGATTGGTTGCCTCCAAGGCCAGTAATTCCTATATATAGTGAGCGAGGCAGTGTTCGAATGAATTCGGTATCCTGATATCTGTCGGTCTTGGTCTACCCGTCTGCGAGCAGCCTATCTGGTTGACGTCCCCCGGTTTTCGGGATGGCACTCTCCTTGGGTAAGCACTCTTGAATTCCGTTCCTGCTAAAATTTCCGTAATGTTCCGATAAGACATAATCTAGTAACCGTGTAAGGACAGCCGCTCCAGTTGCTAGGCCAAAAGGGACGCGTTCGAATTCATATAGGTTCCAATCGGTTGCAAATGCAGTGAGATGCTTGGATTCTTCGGCAAGGGGTATCTGGTAATAAGCCTGATTTAAATCAAAAGTGGTGAAAATTTTTGCATTGGCAAACCAAGAAAAACAAGAGTGCAAATCAGGAAGTGGGACAGATTGGAGGACTACCTTACGGTTCAACATCCGATAGTCCACTACAGGCCGATAACCACCTTGTGGTTTAGGGACCAGAAACATGGGAGAAGAATAGGCTGACTTGGACGGGCGTATCACTCCGTCAGCGAGCATTTGATCAATAACAGCCTTCAGGGCTTTCATTTTGGGAGGTGACAACTGGTACGGAGGAGAGCGAACAGGTATGTTATCTGTAACCTCAATTTTGTATTCTAATACATTTGTGACGCCTAACCTGTCGGTGAAGACATCAGGGAACTTATCGCAGAGTTTCCTAAGTTGGTTGGCCTGCTGTTTGGGTAAGTGATTAAAATCAAAAGCCTTGGGTTCATCAGAATCTTCGGGAACAGCGTTAACATGGCAAGGCAGAATAGGGGAGCGATCACACAGCTCAAATGTTCTTGCACAAAATTTGAAATGGAATCTGTTGAACTGGAGGTCCAAAATCATGCCTGTTTTTGCAATAAAATTTGCACCCAATATGAATTGGCAGGACAAATCTTTTGCCACTAGCACTGGCATTTTCCAGGTGAAATCACGGACTCTAATCTTGACCTCTAGGGACCCTACAATATTCAATGAATTGGAATTAGCAGTATGGCAGGTTAAGGACACGGGTTGGTTTTGACTACTGTGATGTAATTCTTACGGATATAACAAAAGAATTAAGCTTGAAACTACAACGCACTCAAAATGATTGTCTTAGATATGCTATGGATTTACGGTATGACGCTCGAGTTTCTCCCTACTATAAACAATTATCTTGGTTACGACTACATGACAGACGTAAACTACATGCAAATACTCTTGTGTACCAGGTACTTTCGGAAGACATCCCTGCTTATCTCTCCAGCAATTTTCGTCACCTTGGTTCTTTACATCCTCATGATACTTGCTCAGTGTCCCTCCTAGAAATACCTGTCCACCGAACAACCACATACCATCGATAATTTACTATCACCGCTTCGGGATGGTGGAATGCTCTTCCCAAAGACATCAAGGATGCTGCATCAAAAAGTATATTTAAAACCTCCTACCAGCAGTTCTTCGTTAAGTGCTCCCAGCAAGGTACAGTACCTGTATGAGTGGAACGAGTGATTGTGTGTGAAAATGATATATTATTGCACAATAAATTAAATATTGGTTTAATATGATTATGGAATAATAAGAATATGTGTGTGGTTAAGTGTAAGAAAGGGCCAAGAGCCCTAACTTCGCCACAGAAAATAAAGGCTTTATCTATCTATCTATCTATGCTTGAAGAATGTATTCGTAACTGCTAAACCCAGAAGTCCAGCAGATGCTTCCCATTCCCATTAGCTTCCTTATCTTCCCCACATTTACTAATCACTCTTTCATATCCTTCAGTTCTATTTCCAACTCTCGCATTGAAATAGCCCATTAACACTATCCTATCCTCGGTGTTGACCCTGACCACGATGTCACTCATTGCTTCATAAAACTTGTCAACTTCATCCTCATCTGCACCCTCACATGGTGAATACGCTGAGACAATTCTCGTCCTAATTCCTCCAACTGACAAATCTACCCACATCATTTACGTGCCTAACAGAAACTATTTTGTGTGCAATAGTATTTCTGATGAACAGCCCTACCCTTCTCTGCCTTTCTCTTTTTAATACATGTCAAGTACACTTTATAATCTCCTATCCCTTCCTCGTTATCTCCCCTTACCCGAATATCATTTACTCCTAGAACATCCAGATGCATCCTCTATGCTGACTCAGCCAGTTCTACTTACTTTCTTGCATAGCCACCCCATTAATATTGATAGCTCCTCGTCAAATTCCATTTCGTTCATCAAGTTGTTTCCAAGGAGTATCTCCCCTGCCAAATGCGACTGGGACTCCGTTACTCCCATAGGTCTGAGGCTTGCTTAAAGTGTTCTGAGCTCGGTAAATTCATGAAGCAGGATGCTACCCTACTTACACATAGTGCCAAGTGAGGATCTCCCCTCTAATGGGTTATGGACCACCGGTGGATTGTCTAGTCCTAGCCGCCTGAGCACATGGAGGGCCATAACTCAGAATATGTTCGAGATGCCCCTCCCTTTCCATAGCAACTGGTATCCCGACTCTCAGGACCACTTACTAGGCCACTCAGCCATTGCCCATGGATCATGAACTAGGACGTGACCTCTACAGTAACCCACACCATGAACCATATAACAGTATAAGAAAAAGAAGACTAGAATGGAATACAATTACTGAAGAGGAATGGTGGAAGGAGTCGCAGCGGTGGAGAAGTATTATGAACAGCCCGACCTAGCAGGAGCTGGACAAGGGGAAACAAAAATGATTATGATGGATGATGAAGCGCTATGTGAAAAATACCAATAAAATTATTGCAAAAGAACTTTTTAGCAACACAGCGATTAATTTACAAAATATTCAATATAAGAGCAACGAGGGTATGTTTATAAAATTTCATAGTGATAAGATGGAATAGCTTCTACCTCAACACTGCGGTCACCTTCCACTACTTGTACAAGGAGAAGGGGTGGGACAGATATCACTCGTCATCAACATTGTACACTAATACTTTATTTTTAGAAACAGTATAAAAGCATTTCATTAGTGTTTAGCAAAGTCTACAGCAACACAAACAGTGGTTAGAAGCATCACTACACAGTTCTGTACATAATTACAATAGCTGCCTCTCCACACGTACAGTATTTATACAGAATATATTTATATAAAATAATACAAAAGCCAGTCTTGCTTCTTGTTATTCCACACATGACTAGCACCATACCTAATGCTAACAAGTTCATTTGTTTCTGTGTCGAAAGGGGCAGTTGTGTACATCAGGATGGCTATGTAGGCGTCTGCAAAAACACTAGTACTTCTACTATTTTTATCCTTCATTATTTTTTGTCATAATATTTAAATTGCACCTAATGCTCGCCAATGAGGAGGTACTCCCGTCGTGCTGGGAGATTTTACCCTCATAAAATGCAGGTTGCAGATACAGCCCGATACAAGTGACCCCAGAATCTCCGGCAGTGGTTCAACGTCCACGGTACAGCAACTTCAATGTGGGAAACAAAAAAAACAAAAAAATAAGAAAATTTACTTCATGATGGTCATCAACTCTCTGGAAGAAAAAAAAATACCTAATAATAATAATAATAATAATAATAATAATAATAATAATAATAATAATAATAATAATCAGCATCATCGAACAAGTGGGTGTGCGGTTTGGGCCATGTAGTTATCGGCTTGCATTCAGGAGATAGTGTGTTCGAACCCATTTTCAAAGCAGGCTGTACCTTAAGGCCACAGTCGCTTCCTTCCCACTCCTAGCCCTTGCCTATTCCATCGATGCCATAAGGCCTGTCTGTGTCAGTATGACATTAAAAAGTCATATGTTATCAGCTGCCTTTATAAGCCTGCGTAACAATTTTGACATTCTGTTTTACTCCACCAAATGGCAGATATACCAGAACTCTGCTGGATTAAGACCATACGAGTTTGCCAGAGATCTCTAACAAGCCGATGCCGTGTGAAATGGACTTTTTTCCACCCTTCAAAAATTTGACTAACTCCGCTGGGTATCAACCTCCAGCCACTGATCTCCGGAATAAATGCAGCTATAAAACAAAGTCAAAGATTTCTGTTGATATCCAAAGTTTTCTAGATTTCCTAGAAACCCAGTGATGATGCTGTCACTCATGTGCATAATAAGATAAAGTTCCTGGCAAAGTAATTGTTATAAGGAGACAGTTAAGAAAACAGGATATTCTACAAACGTTCCTGGTAAGATAACAACCGTGGGATTCTGAGCTTTCATGTACTTGTACCAGGCTATTCTGTTTCATCTTTTCTACCCAACCTTCCCTGGCTAACTTCCAATCTCTTCCAACCCCAATGGTTTTAGGTTCGTGCGTCCAATGGAGTACTTTGTAGCCTCTGCATTCTTTAGCCACTAGCCTCATTCTCTTTCTTACGGTTACTGTTAAGAGAACCCAATAATCGCGTGGTTTCGCCCCTTAAAGGAACATCACTACCACTACCTAATCTACCTAATTCTAAATACACTTTTTTACTTGCACACACACTCTACAACTCCCATACACCTCATCACAAACACCTACATAGCACCTCTGTCCATCCAGCGTCAACAAGTCGTGATGTTGCAATAAGACTAGTAAATGCTTCAAATAAGCCAAGTTCTTCAAACTGCACCTTTTCTGCTTGCACGAAAAGAAATTGCACTCTTCTTATTGAACAGAAATGAGGAGTTTAGGGCAAGACACGGAAGGGAGTAAACAAATGGAAGACCACACCTTTACTGTGTTTTCAAATCAGTTTTAAAGCTGTTAGCATTTCTAAGCATTTTGTAGACCATGCAGCTAAGAATAGGAATGACAAAAAGCTTTCCCAACATTGACAGTTCAGACCAAGAAGTGTTTTTCAATCAAAATGATTCACCCAATATTGAATGTCAGCATAATTTGAGGTGGTTGTTGCATTGCCATAAGGAGAGACCAGGTATTAACCTTAAACTGTGGATTGCCTAGCAAAAAAATCATTATTTCAGACAAAGGTTCATAGAACAGATAGTGACTGATTTGTTCCAACCTGATATGTACCGGTAACTTATCAGAAATTGTCATTTTAAGGTAGAATGTATTTTATCAAAAGCGATGCATGGAAAGCATTATCACAGTCGTGGTCACAGTTACCATAAACATGCCTCGACATTGCAAAGGAGGAGCCAGGGAGTCTTTAAAGCACCCAGACATCGATACTTTGAACAATGCAATTCCACGCTCAATGTCCTTCGTGACATTAGTATACCATTATCAACATAGTTATTAAAAATGGATCAAATCAAGAAAATTTTATTAAAACAGCAGGGCAGCTGGGAGATGTGCAAACAACGGTACACGTGGTGTTAATGTCGAATAATCAGAAAGTATCATGTTACAGGGTCCAAACAGCAGTACACTAACTGCTTTTCTGAGACATATATCCACTTAAATTATTAACTGGAAATAATTTTTTTAAACAGTTTTCATGAAAATGTAGAATACTTTCTTTATAACTACGGGGCAGATGTTGTTGATCTAAAAATGCACTTAAAATAGTCAATAAAATGCCCCACTTTTTAAAATGGGGAAAATGCTATAAAAGAAGTAAAAAAATTACTTTAAAAATATTTTAAACTCAATTCTGGTGACTGTGTAACAATGGTTTTACACGTAATATCTCCTGGTTCTATTTGCTGCACTTTTTACAGAAATAATTATCTCTCATTTTACCTGAAAGTGTATATATATTTGTTGCTAGCACTTTGCCCCCGAAGAAACCGGGAACTCTTGTTGTTCTTCACACTCGTGACATTTTGAATGTTTTTCCTCACTTAATGCACTGCTGTACAATAAACTTACTTTAACACAGCACAATTTACAAAATGAAACATGCCCATCTGTCATAAACAGTTCTTTTCCCATTTCATTCGCTAGCTCAGTGAAAAATACGATTTGAGATGGTTTCACTTTTGGCATTTTCTTGCACAGAACTGTAATATACATTTCGGAGGATAATTCTCTACTGAAATGGCAAGTTAACTGTTCTTTTCAATCCCTTCTCTTTTCCATTTGTTCCTGACCTGTGTGGGGGTGATGGCTGTAAGGGCAGGTGCTTTAGACATGTTAGGAAATACTTTCTCCTAATTATCAGAGTTCTGTATTTCAAATACACAAGACTCAGGGTTATAAATCCTTTTCTTACTCTTTCTTAGCCATCAACGACTGTCCCTCAGGTTGCTTGGCCGTGAAAGATATTTGGCAAATTTAACCATATGAATGGAAAATCGATAATATTTTATATTGTCAGCTGTGGATTTTTATGTCTGGCAATAAACAATACATGCTTAAATTTTAAGAAATTAAAATATCTAAAACTACCTAAAACTTTCTTGAAAGAAGAAAAAATGACCGATACGCAAAAGAATGCAAAATAAAAAAGTTATTATCCATCGTTATATCGCAGAGTGAATTTCTATACTACTGAGCAACGCTCTAACACAAACGGAACAAAGATGATATTTCAACATCTGCTCCCTATTTATAATAATGTTCTTTTTCCAACTAACTCGCCCCTTTTTAGCAGAACTTTCACTTATCAACTAGCAAGGGATGTCATTTACAGTGTGTTTATAATTATTATTGTTTTCCCTTTGGCCTAGCAGTCTTTAAAATTCTCAGGTAGATAAATGAAACATATAACACATAAATAAGCTGATTTTTCACATTCACAAGTTTTTCTCTGAGTAAAATGTGGTGAGCCTAAAATCAAGCCATATACAGGAAGATGAACGAGTAATAGGATAGGGACATGGACCAATCTCCACATCTTCCCTATTTATGGCTTGATATTAATTTTTCTCCTTCAATGAGTCACTATCGTCCTGTGTGGCTTGCAACAACCGATACCCTGATCTATGTGCATCTTGAGACTGTCAACTTTCTCATGGTGGAGGTCATAGGAGGAATAAGATATATTCCTTTTATGGGTGCATCATCTGCCAGAATGACTCTGCAATCTCATTATAAGAGTTTGTTCAAAACTGGATACATTATTTTGAAAAATGCCATATATAGACATTTGAAAATTCTTCTAGACTGGACCTCTGTTCAATTTGAGTTTCCTCATATATTTTTGCCATCCCTATCTGAGAAGTATCAACTCTAGGTTCCTACAGAAGATGCATTCCATCTGTTTACAATCTGATGTGTCTTGTACGCACCCTGTGTAGGGGTACTCGGTTAATAAAACATTTATACATGACCTCAAATAAATAAATTAAAGCATCTTTACATAATAACTATATTAAAATAACAAAAGTAATCTCTGTATAGAATGGAGTGCTGGAACGGTAGTCCTTTTTTTAACAAGACCCATACACAAAGACGTGTTAGCTATCAACTTATCTTTTATTATTATTAACAATAATTAGACTTTCTATAATAAAGTGGGGTAATGAAAGCCATTGAAGCACAGAAGACATACCCTGTTTTCTTGCATAAACTGTTAAAACATAAGATAAAAACACTATTGGCAACTCTGCCACTTCTCTTGTGATAAAAAGCACAATTTCTGTTTTGAATTAGCATAAGAGGGAATTCATACACTGATTTAAAAAACATAAAACACGGCATTAAACACTAACAGAGGCGAGTTTGATCTCTTCTTCGAGCAGTACGAGACCGTCACATTTTCTTTCTTTCAGCAAAAAACAACTTGTGCATATATTAGCAAGCACAGAAAACAGGAACTGCTCCAGGAGTTCAGCGCAAGGGGAGAAGAACTGAAGCCTGTTTGGCCACGCACAAGCCGTCTCTTGTTCTGAAGACTAAACTCGCTAACTACATCGCTCGTCCGTGCTGCACTGTCGACTTAGGACAAGAAGCGGCTAGGAATTGCGCAGACGCTGGAAGAGAATGCGGCTAGAAGCGGCAGGAACGGGGAACGCACAATAAGTTACACATGGGACTCTTTCCTCAAAGGCGTGAGTCGGAGCCCTTTCGCGAGCATTTGTGCTTCAAAGTCTCTATCCTCTTCTTGATACCTGAAACAAAAACAAAACAAAAACAGGATGAACATAAGCACAAGGATCTAAATCCAGCTTTTGAAGTGATTCGTGTGCACCTTGATTTCTGTTCTGTTTAGGTTTGGAGGCTGTGGTGGTGATTGCCATGTTAATAGACAAAACAGAAAGACAATCAGCCTTTCTTAACATTAACGAGATTCTTCAACTCAAAGAATTAGGGTATTTTAGAGATGAAGCTTCCAGGGTCTGTTAATCTACTGGTTGGCCTGTGTTGTTTCATATACAGATTGTAGAGATGTTGAATATATAACAGTATTCTGTAACAAGGTGACTGATTCAAAGTAATTACAATCCTCTGGCAGCTAAAATGAACTTTATAAACATTAGCAACCTGTACATAGATATATTTACCCATTATATGAGCTTTCCTTTTATGGGTGCATCATCTGCCAGAATGGCTCTGCAATCTCAATATAAGAGTTTGTTAAAATAAGGATAAATTATTTTGAAAAACACCATATATAGACACTGGAAAAGTCACAGTCCAACCTGGAAAAAGAACTTAATAGTAATGAAGGTATTGGATAAAGAAAGGAAATTAAAAGAAAACTTCCTAGTTTTTTGAGTAAATTAATAATGCGATTCTTAAAAGAAGCATGGGAATTATTCATCAAAAGGCAAACTCTTGTAAGAACTTCCTCGGCAGGACCGTTAAGCTTTCTCCGAGATCTATCCTGATGAAGGAATAAACAAAACAAAAACAAACCTGTGATGAAGAAAGCCCCTTAACTCGGCCTGCCGAAACGATTGCTGCCTGTGTGCTTAGCGTGATGATATCTGGAGTTGTAAAGCTTTGCTTTTCTGATTGGATGAAGGAACTAACATACTCAAATCCATTTATTCTGTTGTTCCCAACCAGTTCAAAACTCTCTCTTTAGGTACGCTAGGAACAATTCCTGTTTCCTTAAGACGTAGACTTTCATGACCACTAAATTACATTATAATACAGTACAATCTTCATTACTGCTCTCAAGATGATCCTGGTCAGAGGTTACAAAATGCATCAGCATATTATAAGCATCAGACGACCTAATATCCCCAAAGTTAAGTACTATAACCTGTGTCTTCTTGTGGAGATGTTGGCCACACAATTTTGAAATACTGGCCATAGCTGCCTCTGTGGATCAGTGGTAGAATGTCAGCTTCTGGATCCCAAGAGAGTGGGTTCAAAGCGGGCAGAGGTAGTCGGACTTTTGAAAGGCGAAGAAAAGTCCATTCGACACTCCATGTCGTACAATGTCGGCATGTAAAAGATCTCTGGTGACACATTTGGTGTTCATTAAATCCTATCCACAAACGCCCAAGAGAGTTTTGGTTTACTCATTCTGCTATCTAGTAGGCCTAGAGTAAAACGCAACGTTGAAATTGACGAGCAGACAGCCAGATGGCGTCAAACTGAAATGTCTGCACACGGTAGCTGAGGTCATCAGGCACGTTTCTTTATATTTTGGCAAGCTCTCGCTATGTCAAAATTGTGAAAAATACTGGATTTGGTAGAAAAACAGAATGGAACATATCTAAAGCAAGAGGGAAATAAATCTGCAAATCGAGCATCATACAAGGCAGCCAGCATATCCTGAGAAAAAGAACATTTACGAGCCAAGAATCCCTTTCTGCAAGCAGAAGTACCACCTTGACAATGTTAAAGTCATCAGAATCATCTGGTACCATCTCAGACTTCTTCATGAAATTCTGGAAAGAGTTTCAGTTGCCTTTGAAAAGCGTTGATAAAATTGCCATTGTTGCGATTCGAAGATCAGTGACCAATCTCTGATCTCCTTTATAATGACCTGCTTGAGAATTGCTTTTCCCTTAAAAGATATATCTAAATATGTAATTATGACTTGGTCAGTTTGGCAACCGATTCATGCGAAAAGTTGCTGACACAGTAAATAAATTATTATAAACAAAAGGATAAGTTCAAATGTGTTGGTGGATTCAGGTGCGTGTATTTCTCACCAGCACAACTCATGAAAGAGCAAGTAAAAAGTCTTTATAGGCTATGCATGAAAATGCCTTCATCTTAGTGGCTACATACTTTGTATGACAGCAAATATTAGCATATAAAGCTTTATCATTTGATGTACAATTTACTGTTTCTGTACACATATAACTAGCAAAATGCAAAATTTCTTGGATAAACGTAACTTTTGGTATCCCTTCAGAGATGCATTTAATAACAGAAATGTGCCTAAAGCCTGAGTGTAACAGCTGAGAGCCACCAAGGTCAACGTACTGACGGTTTTTGAAATTAAAAGTTATGTCCCTCCAGTACACGTTCCAAGTAAAACTGAATGTCTCATGGCGTCTATCACAATACAACAAGCTTCCCCATTTTAATTTGGGTTGACAGAACTTCTGCAGGCAGTCTGCTATTAGTATCATTCCTGCAGCACTGACTATTCTTCTTCTTCTTCTTCCACCTAATGTCATCCCGCAGGTGCAGGGCCTGTCTTTGAAATTGGGACAGACATTTTGATCCATAAAAAAAATCGGCCCAAATATTGTTGCTTGTGGCAACTGACCATCAGATTCAAAATTTAACGTTGTACTTGCTACAGGCTGTGTCACAAAAAGCTGTTATTTCCCACATTTTTTATTTTGCCACCTGACTGTGTCATTGCAAAAGTGATTGAACCATGTAATTCCCACAATAAATCTCCCTGACATGGAGGTCGTCCACACATCAGGACCACAGCATGCATCGCAATGTGATATATCTGTGACTGAAGATAAGACTGGCATCTGAGTCACAGAACACACAGGCAACATCTCTTCGTTGCGTTTATCCAGGATCTCAACTCATTGGTCAGAATGACAGAAACGGGATCTCAGGAATTTGAAGGAAGAAGATTTTTACAAGATTCTTGCCATTAAACTGAAGAATATCATCGTTCAGATTGATCTCTACAGCATGTTGATTTATCATTACTGCATATGAGGCATGGGGCAAAGATTACAGAAATTTTAATGTGATTTTGCAATCGTCAAGCACCGTTAGTATACAAGTATATGTGATAACCACATGTTCACAGATTTTTGCCAAGAGTTCAACCTTTTATTTAATTTCTTTCTTTGATCATGTATGTAACATTAACAGATATTTCAGAACCTTCCCAACACTGCCCTGTATTAGATGTACAGAGAATGTGCTCCAGTTGGCCTCATCAAAGCATCAAATGGTCTTCAATTTTATCAATAAACCCATTTCTCTGGACTTACAATAGTTTTTCATTCTCTGTTGGTCCCTTCAGAAATGGGCTCTGTTCTACATCTGTCCTTACCGAGTTCATTTCTACTCACTGGCTCCACCGAACAATCTTTAGTCTTGATCGGTGGTGTTCATAAGTTCGACCACACCTGACCGGTGCTCCATTGCGATCTTCAGTGTAAGTAGGTGAGAGATGCTGATAGTCGTGACAGGCAGGGGAAACGTAATGTCTTTGTGGTGAAATTGGACTGATAAGGTAATATCTGCGTTCACAGCCTTCATAATCACACATAACATGACGATGTGTTTTACAGTAACACTTTACAAACAGGTACTTTAACTGTGACCTGAGATGGGGCACGTGTTTGGGCTGTACAATGTGGAACATGATTTTGCGGTACGGTCAATCGCATGGAGTTGCACGGAGATTACAGCCTGTTCAACGTGCTCATTGTTAGGACTCGATCGATTTCATAGGAAAAAAACGCTCACGTACAGAGAGTGAAATGATAATAACTTTAGCAGATTGCCTATGCAGTCAGGAACCACTTTATAAAACCTGTACACATATTAAGATTGCAGGGTGTTGCACTGCAGTAATCAAGAGCACTCTCAGCCAAAAGAAAGAAAGTTCTGCTAAATCAACTGAAGTCAATCTTGAGCCCTTCCTTTTCAAACAGATCAGCTGACAGGATGGCAAATCAACTGTCAACCTTCCCCTTCTCCTCTGTGCTCAATACCTCGGCACACAAGGCAGGCCAGGGTTAGTCTTGATTTAGAAAAGTGTGTGATTTGGAATAAACACAAGGAAATGTGTTAAGCATACAATATCACTAACACAAACCAAATGATGAAATAGGGCAAAAAAGTACAGTATCTTACAGTACTTATAATTATGACAAGGAAACTGGGTGGTATGCCAACTGTGTTTTTTATTGTGATGATGAACCCCAGGTTGTGGTGAGGCAGGTGAAGATTTGAACTTAAACAAATCTCTGATATCCGTTTGTTTACACACCTCTCTGATGCTTAAGAAATTCCCTTTGAATACAATGCAACTGTATTGTGTTGTGAGCTGACACGTATCAACAGTGCTCTGCAAACTGAATGTTGTCAGTCCTGCGTCTGCCTCTTTCCACGACACTCATGCTGTCCGTAGAGAGTTGTCTTCTTCTTCATCATCTTGGTTAGTTTTACCGGTGACATAATCGATTATTTCATAACTACTGTAAAAGAGAGTGCCGGGAGCAGAGCTGTCGATAGCCAGCTAAGCACCAACTTCTCTCTCTTCCACTGTAGCATATAGATTATTTTCGATACACCACGCCATTCTGGTTGCTATAGGAAGCCTATGAAATCATCTTCATCAATCTTGTTCTCCTCGAACATTACCGTGGGCCAAACTTTAGGCCAACAACGATGTAGTGTTATTGGCTTAACGTCCTTCAGGCGATTAAGGTAAGACATACGACACCTTTTAGCGTGAAAGATTTTTGGAAGTCTTTCACACTCTCTTCATAGTCGATACATCTCCACACGAAAATGGACCGATAATTCATTTTGAAGTTTGGATAACTGCTTGGTCCATGGGTTCCTGGAGATTCATGTTGTTGGGTGGGAGAAATAAGACGTGAACATTCTCGTAGACTAGATCTTCAGCTATAAGCATGCAATACTCTTGGATGATCAGCCCTTTTTGGATAAATATGTCCTTATGCTTGTCACAAAGACTTTCCAAACAATGATGTGAACAAATTAACATCAGTCCAAGCATTCTCTTGAGCCTTCTAATCCACAGAGATGCTCGAAACATTTTTAAAACATCATGGAGTTTGGATTTCTCTGTCACTGTTGGCTTCACTTGGTCTTTGTTCTGTTTGGCGATGTTTCACTTTCACAGGCGAGAGTTGTTGTAGGAAGGCACCTCCACAACAATCTTGTCTTGTCAGCATAAAAATTTGTTCTGCACTAAGACCCTCATCCTCAACCAAGTTGCCAAATGTTTCTACAATTTCACAAGCAGAGACTTTGTCGGCAATTTACATCATAAAAATTTAAATGAACAATAATTAGAGATTAAAGAAAGGAAAATGATGAGAAAAGTCTTAGGGCTACGAATTAAAAATGGAATACATTACCCCAAACCCAACTTGGAAATATCTAAACTTAGTGATATAATGAGACTGCGATGAATTCACTTTATAAGCCATTTGGAAAGAATGAATAACAATAGACTTACTTATGAAATACACAAACTTTTGCAAATCGCACGTACGAGATCAAAATGGTATAAACAAGTAGAGGACCTCATTGAATTAGGATCACCAAAACTGCAGGATAGAAATGTAATCAGGAAAATTGTTCACACAATGGGATTTGAGGAAGAACATGACGTACTTGGTCGGAGGAACAGAAATTACAACGATTGAACTAGTGGGCAAGGAGGAAAGCTCCGCGTGGTCCTAAGCGAGATACTGTGCCTTTCTTTGGAATGCTTAAGCCAACCTACACAGTCGCTCGGAATGTTGATTTTCTTGTGCCATTCCCTTGCCTTTTGCACTACTGGCCCTGAAATGCAGGCACCATCCGAAGGAGACCCTGGGCAGCGGTTCAACATTCACGATACAGGAAACACAAAACAGAAAACTTACTCCATGACCTTCTAGAGGAGACAGCACCAGAAGAAGATTTGGGTAAACTACAGTATAACATTTTGCCCCAGGTCAAAGTGGGGAAACAATATTCTAAAACTACACAAAACAATCCAACAGAAACATGTACAAACAAATGCAGGAGAATGTGAAAAACATGGACTGTCTTCCCATACAGAGATGTTTCTTCAAAATAGATTCAAAATAACTTTTACTGGAGAAGAAAGAACTCACCTAGATGTCACCAGAGTAGTCTTATTAGTCACCAAGGACTGTTTATAGTGAAACAGAGGGGAACAAACAAGTCTTACACAGGAATAAACACAACACTGGAATCCTCTTGTCTTTGTCTTTTACCACCTGTATCCATATTAATCTTTTTGTCTCGTGGCCAAACTCACATGTTAGTGTTGAAGCAGAAAAGAGCTCATCTAGAGGATGCTCTAGAACCGAGATTGATGAGGAGGGAGGCTACATAGAGACTGTCCTCGCCTGATCTCTCCTCATGTTCCTCTACAGGGAGTATAATTTAAAACTTCGCACTTCTGGTCACAGGCTGCGGGAGTCGCCAAGCCAGCGCCACATGACTTGTGTCAAGCTTGGCCTGATAACAAGTGTTGACAGCTGATGCAGTAGGTCCTTTGCTCAGTTCGCTAGTAATTATTGGACTTTGTAACGTGTATTATAAGGTTATTATCGCGATGTCAAATACACTAAAGCGCAGAGGATATTTTTGGTCGAGTGTTATTTTCACAAGAAGAAGAAACCAGTTAAAAGGAGCCTTCAACAATTCCGTAGACAGTTTCCCGGTTTGACAGTACCATCAAAACGTTACGTGCAACAACTCGTTCACGCGTGTTGTAGTACTAGTTCCGTAACTAATCCGAAAAGACAAGGAAGGAGAACAGCTCTCGCACAGGAGAGGTTATACGGCCAAGACTGCAGGTCTGTCCACATAAGTCACTTTGGAGAGTAGATCAGGAAACTGGTATTTCACATTCATAATGCAACAAAATTTACAATCTTACTGGTCTCATTCAGTCCATTGCAAGAATAAGATTTTGCAACTGGCTAATGAATAGAGTTCACGACACTACGATGGATCCAAACTTTTTTTAAAAACACTGTTTATGCCCACATTGGAGTACCAAAATAAAACCTTATACAACAAAGTTTTCAAAGAATAAGTTCGGCTTTTAACACTTGACCACTTTTTCCTTTCCTAAAACTTCTTCATTCTGGAGGATCTTGCGGCCCGTTCTTCTGTAGATATAACATACTGCTTACGCTGTGATATTTTTAGTGATAGTCTTGTGTACTTGTTATTTAGAATCAGTTTTCTTCTCTATTTTCAATTTGATCTTTAGTAATATTCAATTCCTCTAAATCCATTTGTATTTCTTTAAACCATGTTTTTTGTGTTTTACCATTCCAAAAGAAATCAAAAAGTTGTTTCAGGTGTCTAGTATTTGGTAAGTGGTATATGTGTCCAAAGAATGCAAATTTCAGTTTTCGCATCGTGTCAATGATCGATTCACTTTCCTTGTAAAGTACCGAAATTTGGCAAAAGTCTCCACTGGCCATCAATCTGGTGCTTGTCCAAAGAATTCTTCTATCAACTTTCTGCAGTTATTTATTTATTTATCCTGAGCATGTATATAACTTTCTATAGACATAATCATCTCAGATCATGTAAACTGCGCTCTTATTCCTTGCTACTCCACTACGAAGTCTTAATTTATACGCCCTGTATTTCTATACATGGCTTTCAATAACGAAATGTAGATACTTAGGGAGTGAATTAATGCAGAACAAAAGGCTGGACATGGAGATTAGCAATGCGTTCTGGCAGGGTGGAAGAAACCTTGTCTGGAATAAGGAAATGTAAAGAGATAATGTACAAAATGTGTTATGCATACATATCGACTAATGCAGCTCAGATATGGACAATGACAAGTAGGGAAGAGAGTAGAATTCAAACCAGTAAAATGAAAGATATACAAAATATAATAGGAAAGACAGGTTGAGAAAATAGATGTGAGAAAGGAGGTCAGAATGGAAACAACTAAATGACAGAATTGATAGGAGTAAACTAAGATGGTTTGGACATGTACACGAGGTCCTGGCTTCAATGACGACGCCCAGGAACAGAATTGAACCTTAAGGAAACTAGGAGGAACACTTCACAGCAAAATTTAAGTACAATTGTAAACTAATTACGACCTCACCTTTCTAAATTCTGTTTTCAGTGGTAATGGTAGTAATTGTAGTGAATCTTCAGGTAACTTTCCATTTCAAATATCCTTAGTAATGTGCTTGTAGTATTTGGTGATGTGCATGACAGTAAAGTTCATTATAATATTTCTAAAGCCAGTGTTGTTTAATGTTTAACCACAAATAGACCCTTATGTTAATTGTAATCATTTAAACGGATATTGTGAGTGATAATTATGTGAATTTAAAGTCACCGGTCAAATCATCCATTCCAGAACTTTTTTTTTGGACTCGTGAGATATGTTCAGGAAGGGCAGATAATTGTAACCTAATAATAATGAATTAATGTGTGATATTAGGTAAGAAATGAATAATCACAACATTAATGTGTGTCGAGATGAGCGCAAATTTAATTAGAATTGCGTGTGCCCTGTAATTAAATTTGTCTTTTTCTGGTGGGAAACCCAGTGTAGGCCGCAGGAGGAAGGAATGCCAAATGGAGATGAAGTTTGAGAGAAAGAGGAGGGTTCGAGAAGAAGAAATCTGAACCAGGACAAAATGATGGAAGTGGAATGGTGGAAGGAGAGGGAAAGGTCGAGAAGAGCCATAAATGCTCCTACCAGGTAGGAGCTGGGTAAGGGGATGATGATGATGATGATGATGATGATGATGATGATGAGATAAACCTCTGTATATTGGCTTCATGGCCTTCCTTGTTCAACTTTTCAATAGGTGACCAATGTTTTGTCTGTTAAATCAACAATCACCACCACCACAGCTGTTCTCTAGACAACATATAATGAACACAGATGGAAAAGTCAATGTCTCAAGCAATTTGAAATCCAAAACAAACTATCGAGAGCCATGCACATTCTTACCTAGAAGGCTGTGGCTGCAGCGAGCCGTGCTGTGCATGCCACGATCACAAGCCAATCAGCACACGACATCAAAAACTGTTAGTGCATCTAGCGCTCTAAGTTGTAGTGGCTTGGGGGTTAATGGGGGCGGAATATCACTACAGAGTACAGAAGAGATACGTACAATACACTGCACATAACATCTCCTCGGTTAATGGATGACTCGCTCGCTTATTCGGGCGGCGAGCCTCATGCAACACACTATTAGCTCACAAAATAGGGATGGAATTTTTATATATACAAAACAGAGTATTAAAAATATATGTATTGTGACTGGCTACAAGATCATACAAGAAAGGGACTTACAACAGCAGTCCAGTCATTGCACACAATGGAAAGAGAGGCTGAAATATGGCACATATAACACAATATTAAATTACAAGGAAAGATTAGTCATATGACTGTTCTCTGAGACCAAGCTGAGGTACATCACGGCACTGTAATTATATGCAGTAGCTGCAATGGAAATGTTTATATGTGTTGACTTTGGATAAACTTCTCTCTTGTGTATCCACCACAAAACAAAGCAAGTGGAGTTTCCCTGCTAACGACGGTCGTTACCTGTTGGTTCTAGCATAGTTCTTTCACTCACTTGTGAAATGGGATAAAACCTCTGAAACGAAGAGAAGATTCATGTTTTGATGCTGTTACAGCAAGGTAGGCTATTTATTACCTAAAAATAAATTTAAAAAAATTAAAAACAGCAGGATCAATGTCACCCAGTAAGGTGAGGAAGAAGAGAGATCTACAATGAAAACAGATGTGAAGTGATGGTTCATGGGTTATAAGAGAATGCCACACAAACCTGCAGACTGCCCTCAAAGTCGCAAGCCAATTGCTGTCATGGAACAGCTAATTTACAACAGGATCCCTTGCATATTTAACACTCTTACAGCTGATGAGGCACGTTTCAATGTTGTTAGGCCCAAGTACTAGCACTAATGATGCATACTGCTAAATGGTGGAGCAGTGTTTATAAATCTAACAGTCACCTGTGACAGTGTTTGGCAAGATGGTGTCCAAACTAATGACACAACTGATAAACAACATGCTGTCAAACAGAACGATGCACACACAGCAAATTAAACGTTCTCAACAATGGCCTCCCACAATGACCTGTACCTTCTACGTTCCTGTTTAATTTATAGACTGCAGAACTTTACCATCCCTGAGAAGTTCGGATATGTTGACGATCTAACTATAGTTACTCATTATTCCACTGTGAATGAGATAGAAGGAACTCAACACCTTATGTGAACACTTCAGGAAGTGGTGTTTAAAACCTAAAACCAATAAAAGAGAAACCTGTTTTTTCCACTTTGACAACAAGCAGGCAAGTGTTACCTTAGCTGAGCCGTTCAATAGTTTTCCCCTTCCACAAAATACCAATACTCTTGAGTGGACATTGTCATCCAAGAAACACTTAACCAACACTGCTGCTTAACTGAAGATAAACTCACTGGGCCGATTGCAGAAACGATGACTAGTTTTAAGCCTTAGACATCGCCTACCTAAACAACGTCTAAATCAAGCAGGATCTTCCATTGCATAAACAATGTTCAATGATATTTAACAAGACATCCCTTAAAATTTCAATTTTGGTTTGAAAATGGAGACAGAAGTATATTTCATGCAACTCTTTGCTTATCGCAACCAATGAAATTCATCGGTGCGCGCGCCGAACACCAGTCAGCTGTTTGTCTTCCTACACATTACTCCAATATGGCTAAGCATGACTTGCCCACAGATAAGAGTATCGCTTTCGGTGGAAATTAAATCTCATATTATCGACACTAAAGCGACACGCCACCGTACGGTAAAGTGTAGCTTTGATTATAGCGTTGTTACAGTGAGTGTAATCTACTCGTAAATACGGTAGCTTCGATGAAGGGAAGATGAAGCAATAGTAATGTGTAACCGAGTGTGTTGTACGGGCCATGTAGATGTAGCTTGCATTCTGGAGATTGTACGCATCATCGGCAGCCGTGAAGATTGTTTTCCGTAGTTTCCCTATTTTTACACCAGGCAAATACTAGGCCTGTTATTATGGCCACAGATCTTCTTCCCCAGTCCTCTTTAAACAATAATCACCACCACTTGCCTTTTCCTATCTGATAGTTGCCAGAAACTTATACGATTATATATATACGAGGATTGAGGCAAAAGTCATGGCAACTATTTTTTTTCTTGTATATATGTGAACGGATCACAAACGTATATATGTCGTGTGGAAGTTCTGCAGGCATAGTGTGTGTGCAGAACAACTGATGGCTCTGTGATAGCTGGTAGTAGCGCAGCGAGGGCTGTGAAATCAGTCTGTTGGTGAGTGTCGTGCGAGATGGAAGTAACCCGTGTTGAGCAGCGCGCTTACATCAAATTAGTCGTTCTCTGAGGGAGAAATGCGATGGAATGTCACAGTGAATTAGTGGAAGCCCTTGGGAATAATGCTCTACCATACCGTACAGTAGCACGGTGGATAGGAAAGTTTCAGCAAGGGCGAGTGTCAACCAGTGATGAGCAATGTTCTAGATGACCTGTCAGTGTGCGGAGCGATGTGGCACGTGCCGTCATCGGATCTTGTGGACAGTGCAAGAATGCTGCACGATAATGCAAAACCGCATAAAGCAGAGTGTGTAGGGCAGCTACTGCGACGTTGGGGATGGGAAGAATGGGAGTACCCACCGTACTCTCCCGACATTTCGTCCTGTGATGTTGATCTCATTCGAAAGACTAAGGAACCACTACATGGTAGGCAACCCACCAACCTGGGCCCAATGTTTGGGAAGCCAGGCTCTGCCTTTCACAAGTCAGGACAAAGGGCGAGTGATAGAGGAGTAACACCTCTTTAAAAAACCTTGGTCCAGCTGACCCGGCTGGTAGTCCCATGTAAGGGTCCCTTGCCAGGGTTACGGTGAAGACCTCAACGGCAGTGAAGGTGGAGAAGACGGACTTCGGAACGGTGGAACTGACGGACGAGGCAACCCTCCTATGCGGGGAAAATAGAATAGGAACTGCTGCCTTGTAGTCAGAAGTGGGAATTTCAAAAGCTAAGGGAAGAAACCCCGACAGAAAATCAGTAGGCCTGGCTACTTAGAAGGCAGCCCCTTCACCAGGTTTTGGGTGCTGAAGGCCAATAACCTACACGCCCGAGATTAACCTATTACAGAAACATCAATGAATAGAAGCTGGATGGATAAAATGGATTTGACTTTTAGCATGAAATCGGACACGAGAATTGGAATGTGGAATGTACAGACAATGTGGCAGGCAGGAATATTGGCTGAAGTATCTAGGGAGATGAAGCAATACAGGTTGGACATACTAGGCTTGAGTGAGACGAGATGGACTGGGTTCGGTGAGATAAAGACCCAGGAAGGGGACACGCTGCGGTACTCAGGAAGAGAAGAAGAACATAGAGGGGGTGTTGGATTACTGATCACTCAAGACAAGGAAGAGTTTGATAGAATGGTACCCAGTCTCAGAAAGGATTCTAGTAGCTTGATTTGCATCAAGAGTAAGACCAATTACAGTGGTGCAGTGTTATGCACCAACAGAGGCAGGAGAAGAAGAAGAAAAAGAGCAATTTTATGGTCAGCTGCATCGAACCTTGTTAAAGGCAAAGAAAAGGGATATAATGGTCGTGATGGGAGACCTGAATGCGAAAGTTGCCAATGATAACCAAGGAGTAGAAAATATAATGGGAAAACATGGTATAGGTTATAAAAATGAGAATGGTGAAAGACTTATTGAATTTTGTAGTAACCACAGGTTGGTGATAGGAGGCACTATCTTCCCTCATAAAAATTGCCATAAAGTGACGTGGGTTTCCCCTGACCATAGAACAGAGAATCAGATCGACCATTTCACTATCAGCAAGACATGGTGAACCTCCTTTCTGGATGTGAGGATTAAGAGGGGGGCAGATGTTGGAAGTGACCATCACTTAGTAGTAGCTATGCTCCGACTGAAGATTGCAAGTACTAGGCACATTCATCAGAAGAGGAGGATAAAGTATAACTGGGATAAACTAAAGGATAAGGAGGTGCAATAATATTTTTCACTAGAATTGAGTAACCGATTCCAACAGCTAAGAGAGGAAGAAGGACAGGATATTGAACATAACTGGAAGAGCATAGAGAGTACCTACATTAATATCTGTGAAAAGGTCTTAGGCAAAAGGTAGCCCGTCTCGTTGGCCGAATGGTCAGCATACTGGCTTTTGGTTCAGAGGGTCCCGGGTTCGATTCCCGGCCGGGTCGGGGATTTTAACCTGCATTGGTTAATTCCAATGGCTCGGGGGCTGGGTGTTTGTGCTCTCCCCAACATCCCTGCAACTCACACACCACACATAACACTATCCTCCACCACAATAACATGCAGTCACCTACACATGGCAGACGCCGCCCACCCTCATCGGAGGGTCTGCCTTACAAGGGCTGCACTCGGCTAGAATAGCCACACGAAATTAAATTAAAAAGGCAAAAGGGAGAGAGGAAGAGAGGAATGGATTACTTCTGAGACATGGGAAGCCGTGAATCAAAGGAAGGAATGTAAGAAAAGACTCAATACTGCAAGAACACAAGAAGAGAAGGCACAAGCTAGAACTGACTTTAGTGAACTTAACAAAATAGTGAAGAGGAGATTTCGACGTGACAAACGAGCATTTATCAATAATCTTGCAACACAAGCTGAGACGGCAGCACAAAACAATTATAGTAAGACCCTTTACCACATTACCACGAGACTAACAGGAAAGTTTTCTAGATCTGACAAGCCAGTGAAAGCCAAAGATGGGAGATTATTGTCCACACAAAATGAACAGCTAGAAAGATGGAGAGAACACTTTCTGGAGATCTTGAATCGTGAAACAATCGAGAAAGAAGAGACAGAGATGATGACCGTAGAAGAGCAGGAAGATGTTGCTATCAGTACAGAACCGCCATCAAGAACAGAGATCCAAAGGGCCATTAAACAACTTTTTTTTTTTTGCTAGGGGCTTTACGTCGCACCGAAACAGATAGGTCTTATGGCGACGAATTAAACAGCTAAAGAATGGCAAAGCGGCAGGTATGGACAATATCACAACAGAGGCCTTGAAAGTGGATGTGGGTACTTCAGTCGAGATTCTGTTCCCACTTTTAAAGAAGATTTGGGAAGAAGAGAAGATCCCCACAGATTGGATGAAAGGATTGTTGATTAAACTACCGAAGAAAGGAGATTTATTAGAATGCGATAACTGGAGAGGGATTGCCCTCCTTTTGATACCAAGTAAGGTACTCTCACGAATAATTTTAGAAAGGATCAAAAAGCGAGTTAACTCAAGGCTGAGGAAAGTACAAGCAGAATTTAGAGAAGGTTACTCCTATGCAGACCAGATCAACACACTGCGCATAATTATAGAACAATCCACGGAGCTGCAGTTGTCACTGTATCTACTATTTGTAGACTTTGAAAAGGCATTTGATAATGTAATGAGGAAGATGATGTGGAAAGCCATGAAAGAGTTTGGGATTCCAAAGAAAATTATAAAGATAACCCAAGAAATGTATGAGAACTACACATGCCAAGTTTTACATCAGGGAATGTTGTCTGAGCCCGCCCCAGTAAACACAGGAGTTAAGCAAGGATGTCACCTATACTATTTCTGATGGTGCTGGATCTTATGATGAAGAAGGCAATGAATCGCCGAAGAGGAATTCAATGGGGACAGACAGGCAGGTTGGAGGACTTGGACTTTGCGGATGACTTGTGTTTGCTAGCCAACAGTTTTAAGGATATGGAAGCAAAGCTGAATGATTTAAAAACTGAAGTATCAGAGGTGGGATTGAAGATAAATGGAAAGAAAACCAAGGAGATGCACTATAATAACCGAAACAAGGCACTATTATTTTTAGGAAACCAAGAGATCGAACAAGTCAACCAGTTTTGCTACCTGGGAAGTATAGTCACCCCTGAGGGAGGAACTATAGAGGATATAGAAAATATAATAAATAAGGCTAAAGGAGCATTTGCAATGCTGAGACCAATCTGGAAATCAAGGGAACTTAACACCTATACCAAACTACGCATCTTCAATACAAATGTCAAGTCAGTACTGCTCTATGGGTGTGAAACATGGAAGACTAACAAACAACTGATTAGCAGACTACAAACATTTGTGAACAGAAGTTTGAGGAATATCCTGAGGATATGGTGGCCACAAGTAATCTCCAATGAAGAACTGTGGAAAAAAAACCATCAAACACCCATTGATACTGAGATGCGTCGTAGGAAAGATACGGTGAGATAAAGACAACATAGCAAGACAAGCCCCGGAATGGAACCCACAAGGTAGCAGGAGAAGAGGCAGACCAATAAACAACATAAGTTTTTGACTACTTCCTCCTTCACTTACCCTATTACTTAGAAGTAGCTTAGTGGAAAGCGGTGCAGGCACTGGTTGAACAGTTTACCCCCCTCTCTCCTCGGGAACTTGGAGGAGGAGTGTAATAGCAGAAGGGATGGAGAAAGGAGGAAGACCTGGACAGAGATCAGGACGATGGCGCAGAACACAGTCCGGTGGCGGAAGTTCATTGATGCCCTATGCTCCACTTAGGAGATACAGGAAATAAGTCAAGTCAAGTCAAGTCAAGTCAAGACATGATGGTAGGCGGTTTGCAACACGAGAGGACATTGCTAATGCTGTGCCCCAACAGGTGACCTGATTCACACATGGTGCGGCAAATGCTGAGGCAGATGGTATTCAGCGCCTCCCACATCGTTGGCAGCGTGTGGTGTCAGTAGCAGGGGACTACTTTAAGGGTCTTTAGGCCCAGGTTTGTCATGTCAACTTTATGTGTACTGTGTTGTCATTCTTTTGCACCGGGAAGGCCATATTGCCCTGTATACTACCGTAATAAATTAGTGTGTTACGATATTTCAGTGCTATTCATTGTGACTTTTGCCCCAACCCTCATATAAAAACCCCATAAACCTACTTTTTAGTTTTCACTATTATGTGTGTTTACTTGGCAGTAAATATAAGTGAATCCCTCCCGGTTGATGTATGTGACAGCCCTCTGACGAACGGGACACGTAATTCTGATATGTATGTAGTCAAAGTGACGTATAATTCAATGGAAGTTGACAGTTAATGGACTGTCACTTTGTCAGTCTCAAGAAACAAGTCTCTCGAAAAGCAAAACCTTATTTCAAGATCTATCTGCCCATGCACGTCAAACGAACTGCAGCGATTTAGTAGCGGGCCACCCACAGAGACTAATCTTTCTTCCCGGAATCGTCTCAACAAGATAATACAAATTACAATTTCATGGTACATAACCTCTGATTGATTCACTCCTCTCATTTGAGGTTAAACAGTGCTCTCGGCAGTGTTTAAACATGACCGATTGAACATCGGTTTTAGACAGTGTCTAAGTGATAAGTAATGTGGCAGCCATACTTAGGCATTGTTTAACGGTAGACATCGTCAAAATACCGTTTCTGCAATCGGCCCACTGGGTCATTATAAGGACCTTATGTGTCCACTCTGCTCCTCGGCAATGGGGTCGAGTTATTCTACAGCAGGGTGCTGCTACAGTCTGTATCTCCAAAAGGCATATGCAGTCTTAAATCAGACAGCGACTGAGTGAAGTCAACTCCTCTTTTCTGGCTACTGTGGTCAGCCTATAGAAGCTTCCAGAATAAGAAGAATGAACAGCTTAGTCCTAAAATAGAAGAAAATATCAACAAACTTAGCTCTCCTCATCCGTGAACATACAGAAGCCTACCAATTAAAACAGCACAAGAGATCTCTGCAGCAACTGAATGATGATTGGAATGGACAAATGCACTTCACAGGAATAGCAGGCGTTACTTAACACCCACTTTCCTCACCTACTTTTGACTTGCTATGCAAAACTTGGGTTGCCCGAAACAGAGTCAAAACCAAGTACGCATTCTCCCCTGACTGTGACTGTGATACACAAAACTAAACAATACAACATACTTCTCTGGATCTGTAGAGGACTTTGTGAATGCCGACAAAAGAGTAGCATTACAAAAATTTTGCAAAGTTTGGGCATGGAAGACTTGGGAGAAAGGAGACGAGCTGCTCGACTAAGTGGTAACGGACCATTTATATTGATGCTCCGAGCTGTCAGTGGAGAGATGGCGTGGAATGACATCAGTAGACGAATAAGTTTGAGTGGTGTCTTTAGAAGTAGGAAAGATCACAATATGAATATAAAGTTGGAATTCAAGAGGACAAATTGGCACCGAGCTCGATAGCTGCAGTCGCTTAAGTGCGGCTGGTATCCAGTATTCGGGAGACAGTAGGTTCGAACCCCACTGTCGGCAGCCCTGAAGATGGTTTTCCGTGGTTTCGGTTCGGAGGGTCCCGGGTTCGATTCCCGGCCGGGTCGGTATATTTTAACCTTAATTGGTTAATTCCTATGGCACGGGGGCTGGGTGTATGTATTATCTTCATCACTTCATCCTCATCACGACGCGCAAGTCGCCTACGGGTGTCAAATAGAAAGATCTGCATCTGGCGAGCCGAACCCATCCTGGGATATCCCGGCACTAAAAGCCAAACGTCATTCCATTACGAGGCAAATGCTGGGGCTGTACCTTCAATAAGGCCACGGCCGCTTCCCTCCCACTTCTAGCCCTTCCCTGTCCCATCGTTGCCAAAAGACCTATCTGTGTCGGTGCGATGTAAAGCAACTAGCAAGAAGAAGGACAAATTGGGGCAAATATTCATTTATAGGAAGGGGAGTTAGGGATTGGAATAACTTACCAAGGGAGATGTTCAATAAATTTCCAATTTCTTTGCAGTCATTTAAGAAAAGGCTAGAAGGCGAAACAGATAGGGAATCTGCCACCTGGGCAACTGCCCTAAATGCAGATCAGTAGTGATTGAATGCCTCCCAACAGACTGTTTATATGGTTGGATAATGTTGATTTAGCAATCTGAGCTTCCTTTGTGCAAAACTGATTGTATCATTTATAATTACTTTTTTCATAAATTTGTGTATAATTTGGCATTTAAAAAAAAGTTGAGCAATTAGAAAATAAGTAATCAGATTTGCTCCAGGATGTGGTAATCTATGAATTAAACATTGGCTCCAGCACAGTATTTCTCACTGAGATGATGGAGAAGAACAGGACATATCAGCTCAAGACATCAGAGAATGTCTGGCAAGAAGTTAAGCCCTAAAGCAGACCATTAAGACTGCTAAAAATCTTGATAGTGTGGGGTGCACTTGTGGGAGGGGAGGGCTCTATTTTCTCACAAAGAATTTCAGCAGGTAATTTAAGATTCTGGAAGACAACTGTAGAATTTTTGGCATATTCGTCATTGTCACCACTTCAAGCACAGAACGAAGGTGCTTCAAAAGAGGTTCAGTGATAATCACCCATCTGAGGATGGAATGAGGTAAATTCAGTGCCAAGAGAAAAGTCATGAAATTCAGAAGAGGGACAAAGCTACGTGCTTAAGATCACTTCGACTGTGGTAAAATTTCTTTGGAAGTAGCGCCTTGTTATAAATTTGGGACTTACAAGCACATCACCAGAACAACATATTGAGGAAAAGTAAACAGTGGCAATCAAGTCACTTTATGAAATACTTAAGCTCCACAGCTTAACTTCAGATATGGCACTATATGGCATTCAGATAACATGGGAAAAACTAGGGGAAACAAACCTGAAGAGATTAGAAAACATTTCCAGATTCTTAGAGAATGGGTTAGCTTACTTACTCGCTGCAAAGCCTTTCTTTTTAGCTGCCTGACTCAGCCCCTGATACAGTGCTGGAAGAGAGATGGGAAAAGGCCTAAGAGATATTTCACTGGACGAGACCAAGGCAATAAATTCAGACATATGGAAGACAGCCATCTTTATCGTATGGTAGACTGCTTCCACCCTCTGCATGTTGGAGAACAATGCGAAAGACTGGTGAAACAAAACGTAGAGTAAAATCCAAAGACTTTCCTTGCGTCTGATATAATTACCAAGTGTATGTTTCATGTACACTCAAGTCCACAAAAATTGGCTGTCACAAAAGATCCTGTTGTTTGTGTTAGTGATAGCATTCCAAGTATAATCTCCTCGGCCACCGCATATCCACAGTTTACGAATATCCTCACATTTAGAGAATGCAGAAAATTAAATATTTTTCTTGTGCTGTCAAGTTTACATATGGTGTTTAATTCTCAATAATAAATATAGCTGTGCTTGAATGGCCAGGCAACTCACCTAACCTTGGAATCACATGAAAAATAAACATCAATGAACTAAAAGAAGAGGTGAAGAACTTTGAATAATGTTGTAAAAGTGAAAAGAAGCAAGACAAAGTAACAAGTGCGAGCACCAACAGACTTGTCTTTGTTGTTTTTGTGGTATTCTTATGCATGTAAAGATTTCCACTGCAACTGTTATACATTCAGTACGTTTGTACTCATCTCAACATAGCTGACAATAAACAGCGACATATTATTACCTATATAATGGTCCATTATTGGACATTACGTTTTTAATTAAAACATCCAGAAATCCACTTGGGTCATGAAGTAGCATTTCTACCAAACTTCACTGGATTACTTTTTAATTGTTCTGGCTATGGAGGAAGAAAGACATCATCAAACTCGAATCGATCAGATGGTCAGTTAAATTCTACAAGCCCTTAGGACAAAATTCCTGACTCCAAAGTTAATACGAAATCTCTCCTCCATTCCAGGTGATAACATAAAAAAGCATAACTTGTAAATCATTTAATGTAGCATGCGTTATTTTGGCGTGTACAATCCATGCCCCAATTAGTTCCCATAATTTTGGGAATAGCCTGTATATCTATTTCACAGGTCTATGTGTACCTCAGATGCAATCCCAGAGATAACAAAGTAAATATTGCACTTAAAATACAATCTGAATTTGAGAAACATTACAACAACATTGTTAATAGCACACCAAACTACACAGATAAAGGAAGAGTCACAACACTGATGACATCATTTAGCCCCTGTTCATGCCGACATGCCCACTGCACATATATCACCAGCTTGAAACCTCAACACATGCAGTTTAACCCTGTCAAAATGCTCTTCAACAAACTACAAGCTGAGGGAATCTGTTTTAAACAGTAAACATTATTTTGTTAGGTACTATTCAAAACTACAATATTTTGAATTGAATCACTCATTTAATTTATGTTAATCAATTATGATGACACTATTGCCTAAGCTACCAGACTGCAGACTTTTTGGAGCAATGCTATTTAGGCAACATCCACACCAGCATCTAGGAACAAAACAAAAGTCTTTTGAACAATCTCTTGGGCTCAATAAATTTTGCCGAGTGGATTTTGTCGTGCAGGAGTTCTTTTGCTTGCCAGTAAATCTACTAACATGAGGCTGACGTATTTGAGCACCTTTAAATACCACCGGACTGAGCCAGGATCAAACCTACCAAGTTGGGGTCACAAGACCAGCGCCCCAACCGTCTGAGCCACTCAGCCTGGCGCTGAGCGACACGGAATGCAGCACGAGCAGTCTTCAACATTTCAACAATCACAGCTTGTAGTCTCAAAATATTTCCCTGCTCTTCAAGAAACAACTACCTCAGCTGGAAACTTGGAATCAGAGTTGAACACACTGACCCACCGAGGAAGTTACCTTGCAAGTAACTGTGATTATAACAAAAATATATTTTAGAGCAAATAATCTAAATGTCCTCAGCAAAATATCTCTTCAATTCCAGCTGATAACATAAGCAGGCATAACACCTGAACTCGTTTTTATACGATTGCCAACTCTGTTATTCTTCAAGTAGTTCTAAAGTCTTCTGTTAGGTACCATTACGTTACAACAAGCTGTGGCTTAAAGCTTCCTTAGGCTCGCTATTTAAAATTTAATGTACAAAAAAATTAAATGCCATGTCTGCTAGAGGACCTTCTGATAGATATGGCCACTCCTAAGAAACTGAGCTCAGCGTGTTTTAACAGCAACAGCTAGATCACAAATTCTGACTGGAGTTCCGCAGATCAGATCATTGCCAAGCGTTCCATTTTTGCAGCAGAGAGAACATCGGGTCATTTCACTTAGATGTAATCATGTTGAATAAGGGCCACCCAACAGAACATCAACATTCATCTCTGTGTTGTTTATCTTGGAACCATGATTTTTTTTAATTTTTATGTTGCAGGACTGGATTTGCTGCATAAGCCAAGAGTTTTATTTGATTTTATGAAATTAAATAGATTGCTAATCTTCAAAAACAGTCACTCATAAGAAAAAAACACACCAAAAAGGAGTTTTCATTTTGCTGCAAAACGTAGTATGCTATCAAATGGTTAGCATAGTGAAGTAATTAGCTAAACAGTCGTGAATGTGCCTCCACAACGCAATCCCAGTTATCAGCATTTGAGAGGGAGCACATTAATGGAATGCAGGAGGCTGGATGGTCACACAGCAACTGGGCTCAGGACACCCTCAACTGACCACCTGGAGAGAGCTACAGCGCCTGCCATCCAGGCACAAATAACACCATGTCTGCTCCAACTATTTCCAGGCACTTGGCTGAAAGAACTCCAGTCTGACAGGGACAATTTTATTGTAATTGTCCAACATACGGTATGTTATATGAAGAGGAAAGACAAATATGTAACTGTAATTATATATTAAGGTAATTATTACTAAAAATTAATAAAATAAAAAACAAGAACGTTGGCTGTGTGTTAAGGGTCGCATAGCTGTGAGCTTGCATTCAGGAGACAGTGGGTTCAAATTCTGCTATTGGCAGCCCTGAAGATAGTTTTCTATGGTTTCCTCATTTTCACACCAACCAAATGCTGGGGCCAGAACCTTAATTATGGCCACGGCTGCTACCAGCTCTTTCCCACCCTTGCACAACCGAAAATCTTGCGCGTGTTAATGCAATGTGAACGACAAACTGGTCTGCCAGAGGTGGACCCGCAAGGTACTGCCCTGATATCGTACAATCTTTTCTTAACATCATTACAATCACACACATCAAGTTTCATGCAATTCAGACAACTCCTTGGCGTGTGATATATATTGACAATAACGGAATTTATTTACACATTTTAAGAAATTTTGTGATTATGCACATAGAATAACTTAACTATTTAAAACAGGCTCCCTCAGGAAGTAACATGAGACCACATAGAAACAAATATTACAAAACAATGAAGTAAATATTATTAGGGTTTTGCTGTAAGACTAACTAGCAGATATCATCTTGATGTTACTTAACATCTGCTTAAAACAGAATACAATGTTATTCTAGTTAATAACACATGCACAGGAAAGACAAACAAACAGGACATGTAACTGTAGTTATTTGTTATAGTAACTACTACTTTAAAAATATACACCCCCCTCCTTCAAAACAAACTCCACACCATCATCATTCATCCAATGAAAATTCTACAGCATGTCCAAAAGTCCTGGACAAAAATTAAGGTGTTAAAAGAAAATTTTAAAAAATCTTATACTACAAGATACTACTAATAAATGCAAAAATAACACACTATGACACAGTTATAAAACCAGAAGCTACATATGCAGCAGAAACACTTTTTCGCCTAAATAAACAATCAAAGACTGACAGACTTCAGAAAATTGAAAGGAGGATTGGAAGAACCTGCATCAACAAAAAATACCAGAATGATGGACAGTGGCGGTTAATACCTAACAAAGTCGTGTACAAAGAGCTAGAAACCATTACAGATACTATGTGTAAGAGGAGACTGGGATTCTTTGGACATATCATGAGGATGCAGGATTCGAGACTTCTGAAACAACTAGTACAACACAATCTCGTCTCAAAAAATACCACAACAGGATGTAAATGGATCAGAAAAGTAAGAGAGGATCTGAAGGAAATAGGCCTTACAACAGAAGACACCACAAATAAGATAAAATTGAATACAAAACTCAATAATACAAACCTCCGCTTTACCCTTACACAATACAAACCAACAACACGCATATTTTCAACTGAGGAAAGGGCACGAAGATCAGAGCGTCTGAAGAAGTACTGGGAGGACCGCAAAACCCGAATAATCCCTTCAAAGAGACCTGAACAGCAAGACATACTATGAGCAGTAAATGTGGCAAGCAAAACATGTCAAAGCTTCAAGATCGGTCCCAGACGAGGAACTACTTATTACTGGCGGTGACCTTAAACGCAATGTAAAAAAAATGGAACAACTCCTTGGAAGATACAGTGGGTATAAGTGAGGATATGGCAGTTATCAACTCATTCTTTGCAAGAAGAAGAAGTGCCTCTCAGGTGGATTACCTGCTGTGTAGGAGAAGATGAAACAATGCAAAGTCTTCCCTAGAGATGATACATCATCGACTGATTGCCTGTCATGCTGGACCTAAAACTGGGGTGCTTAAAAAGTAGTGGACATCAGGGAGGCTGGACATCGGACAAGATAAAAGTACCTGGTGGTGGAAACCTGCAGGGCAGGAGAAAATCAAAGCTAAGAAAGAGCCAAAGAAAAGATGGAATACATTCAGATGAAATGAATCCTGGAACCTGTATAGAGACGCATAGAAAGAAGCCCTGAGAGCTGTGGCACCAGCAAAACACAATGCTTACAACTCCTTCAACTCAGATCTTTAAGAAATGGAGTTAAAGTGTTCAAAAGAAATGAATGGAGGAGACAGATCTGCATCAGCAACTCCTCGTGTTAGTGGGACTCGCATCTTTAAGAAGTGGGACATGTTGATCACACACATTTTCATAATAATTGGCATACTTTTAACATGTAATGAAAACGGAAACAGAGGACAAACAGAAGATGATGTTCAGAATCATGAAACAGAGTGAGAGAGAGAGAGAGAGAAGTTCAAGATATTTGCACCAATCAAAATAGATGTGGAGAAAATATGATTAACTCCTGTCTAAGGAATTCGAATTCAACATTTCACAAAGATGCAAGGAATATTTCCAGCAACTTATAAACAAAGAGTTTGAGAGGGCAGATCAGTCATGCCACATCTTGAAAACCCTGAGAGCTTAGTGGACAAAACTAAAATGCAAATGAAGCACAGGAAATTGGTTCGTCCTGACAATATACCCATAGAAGTGTGAAAAATCTTAAGCAGTATAGGGGTACTTTTCCTTGAAGGCTCATGAAAACAGAACAGATGAATGGAGAGGAGTACTCTAGATCCAATCTATAAAGATGAGGGAGACAATGCCCCATGAGGGATCAAGTCAATGAGCCAAACAATGAAACTGATCAGAAGAGTCCTTGAAAGAAGGCTCAGGAATGAAGTCGTGACAAGTGAAAAGCAGTTCCACTTCAAACCTTGATGATGAACGACAGATGCCGTCTTGGCTCCGAGTTGGCTGTGTTCATCGACTTGGAGAAAACATGAGACAGACTATATGGAAATGCTTGCAGGATAAAGGACACGAGAGAAGTACAGGGAGGACTGCACTGGAGAGCAGAACACATCATGTGGAGGAACTGTGCCATTCAGATATCTGCAGAGTGATGATGAAACAGGAGTTGAGTCTACACTGGCTGGTGTAAATGGAGAGTCCTGTGTGACAACAGGATACCATCAAACCTGCCTTAACGTATGGTCTGGAAACTTCACCAATGACAAAAGCCTCTGAGAGAAAGCTGGAAGTGGCTGTGATGGGCATGCTGACTATCAAGGATAAGAAATGAAACTAAACGGGACTGGGTAAAGACAAGATCCAGGAGTCAAGATTAGGACGGCGTGAAGAGAGAAAGTGACGAAGTACTCTGTCAACTCACATCTTTAAGAAGTGGGGTTGAAGTGTTCAAAAGAAATGAATGGAGGAGACGGACCTGCATCAGCGACTCCTCATGTTAGTGGGACTCATCATGTTTATCTCACACATTTTCATAATAATTGGCATACTTTTAACTCTGGCAGCTTGACATATAGAAAAAATAGATTGCAATAACTTCACGAAATCTCCTGACTTTTCTGAATAGAGTGTTGCCACAGTGAGCTAATAAAATTTCAACCCTAATTTTGGAACCCCCTATGGATAGGAGCAGTAGAATAACACCAACAGTATCCTCTGCTTGTCATAAGCGGCAACTAAAAGGGGCCCAAGGGTTTCCCAACTTGGGAGCATGGGTTGGCGACCACGTGGCCCTTAGCTGCATCCTATTACAGCATTCGACGGCTAGGGAGTCTTTGACTTCATGGCCCTCGCCTTTCTTTGGCCGATACCTTCATTTCTCGAAGTGTCGGATCCCTTCCATTTTTCTTTCTTTTTCTTTGTGATTAATGTAATATGTATAATATGTGATATACATGAAAAAAATCTCAATCCAAACAAGAATAAATAGATTAGCTAAAGCAGAAAAATCAACATGGGATATCTACAAAAAGGAATGTCTATCAATAAATGCAAAAATAAAACAATACAACACAGTTATAAAACCAGAAGCTACATATGCAGCAGAAACACTTTTTCACCTGAATAAACAATCAAAGACTGACAGACTTCAGAAAAATGAAAGGATAATTGGAAGAACCTGCATCAACAAAAAAT
Organism: Anabrus simplex; assembly: GCF_040414725.1. Lineage (NCBI taxonomy): Eukaryota > Metazoa > Arthropoda > Insecta > Orthoptera > Tettigoniidae > Anabrus > Anabrus simplex. The sequence continues at coordinate 88,451,454 of NC_090276.1, read as the reverse complement.
ACCAGAAAGATGGACAGTGGTGGATAATACATAACAAAGTTGTGTACATAGAGCTAGAACCCCATTACAGATACTATGCATAAGAGGAGACTGAGATACTTTGGACAAATCATGAGGATGCAGGATCTGAGACTTCTGAAACAACTAGTACAACACAATCTCGTCTCAAAAAATACCACAACAGGATGTAAATGTATCAGAGAAATAAGATAGGATATGAAGGAAATAGGCCTTACAACAGAAGACACCACAAATAAGATAAAATTGAATAAAACACTCAAGAATACAAACCTCTGCTTTACCCTTACACAAAACAAACCAACAATGTGCATATTTTCAACCGAGGAAAGGGCACGAAGATCAGAACGTCTGAAGAAGTACTGGGAGGAACGCAAAGCCCGAACAATCCCTTCAAAGAGACCCGAACGATCACTGACTAAAGTGATCCTATGCGGTCATAAAAGAAGAAGAAGAAGAGGAATAGGAAGAAGAAGAAGGTGGTTACTTAGTTGCACTTCCTCTTAAAACAAGAATCACCAATAGCACCTATTTTTGGACATGCTGTATATTTATCTCACTCAAGCTTGTTTAATTCTCTTAACACTTTTTCACACATGCAAACAAAATTAGTAAAATTAATAAAATAGAAATAACACTGCATGCTAAAAAAAATAGTTTCTCTTTGTAATTGTCTGCTTTGTATCAACTCCTAAAATATTCAGAGAGGTAAAAGTGGCCGAGGGGAATGTGGGAACTGAGACTCTATTCCTTTCTGATATCTGGTGTATGAGTTGGGAGAATTGCAACTTGACAAACCTCAACTCTCAGTCTCACCAAAACAATCCCCTGGTAGAATTCTTCCAAAAATCTTATTTCAAATGGCCAAACATTTAAAATCTGCAATATCAGAGAAATGAGTAATTTAGCAACCTACGATGCAAATCAAAACTTGACCAACATCACAACAAAAATAATAAAGTTCTCCCACATATGAATCAGGAACAGAAATTAATTTCACTGCCTACAATCTTCTTCAATCTTAATCAGTGTACCACAGTTTTGGAGAATTTTGCTATAACCAAATAACCTACAGCGGTAAGTTTTAAAGATGATCTGCTGACTACATAAACAAACAAGTTTATTTTACCACCTTAATTTAAAACTAATATGGCTATAGATTAATACTGAAGACTGTCACTCCCACAGTACCACCTCCTTTATGATCCTATGCAAACAGATGCAATGTAAAACATTCCTACCAAGCTGTGATTACAATGTAAGTGAACAAACAGGACAGGATAAACACAGTGTCAAGTCAGTGTGGGTAGAAGAGACAAAGACATTCTCCATATCTTCACACTGATGGATTCTCTCTCATCATCAAACACAGTTCTTCTACATCCATTTTTTCTCAGCACTTATTTCTCCTTCAACACTCATTGAGGGGTCAATTTGGTAAAGTACCAGTAATTTCTGTTCCTGTATCAAGACTGTCAAGTGCTGAAGCCAGGAAGCAGGCTAAGAAGAACCGCGGTTCATGACGAGATGTGAAGACTGCCCTCGTCTCTTCTTCCGATAGTCATCTGCCAATGTGTTGTTACCCAAGTTCTGTTTTCCTATATACAAATTTGTTTAGAGCATGGTTCAGGGAAGTCATTTAAAAGTCTTTCCTGTCCATTCAGCTGAGTTTATGAGGTGGCAGAAAAATCAACCGGTGCTATATGTACCGTAGTTATTTGATCTAGAAAATTGTACCTGTAAAGTGATCATAGAATATAAATTTCATGGTTCTGATCCATATTGAATTGTAATTACAATATAATTATTAAATTAATGTCGTAATGGTCCACCTTTCAATACTATAATATGCAATATTCTAAATTACATTAAGTAGGGACTAGTTTCGGCTGGGGCTGGCCATCTTCAGCCTTAATGTAAAACATCTAATAACTAAACAAACGTACATGCACACAAATCTGTAATATCAGAGAAAAGAGTAATTTAGCGACCTACAAAAATAATAAAGTTCTCCCACATATGAATCAGGAACAGAAATTAAACAGAAATTAAAACAAATATATACAAATTGATATTAAAAACTGGGATGAAATTATGAGTAATTTTGAAAATAACTAAGTTCTAAATTCTTGCATCTTGAAAATGCTCATCATCGAGATTCTTTCATGTATTAATATTCACAGAACTAACAACCTCACATCTTGCCCACCCCTCTCCCCTTGCCCCGCCTCACCCTCCTTGCTCGCCCCTTTCTTTTCCTTTCAATCTCACAACAGTTAGCCTGAAGCACACACAACAATGGGCCACACACCACATGTCGTACTGAGAGGTAAGTGTCGTATAACCTATGCCATCTAACTAACACACTCTCTCTCCTTCAATTCATTAATTTAATTTTATCTAATTTATTCAGGTTAACTTCATGGGCACCACAATGAATTGCAAATTTTATACCAGACACAATGTATCTGTTTTAACCACATCTTCATGTGCCGTCCTGACAATGTCGAACAACATTTTCAGCATGATTTAACAAGCACCACGAGAGCATCTCATTTTATTACTTTGATTGATGTTGAAACACCATCTAGCAGTTCTCCGTCAGCTGGTGGTTATTTATAGTGGCGTCCAATGACTTGCATACGGCTAACACCATTCAAATAGATTTGGTGATGGACTATGGGATCAACATTTACCAGTTCCCGTTTACAATTGAATTAGTAATGATTAGCAGTGTTAGAACTAACAGTTCTGTGAATATTAATACTGTACATGAAAGAGTCTCGATGATGAGCATACTCAAGATGCAAGAATTTAGAACCTAGTTACTTTCAAATTTACTCATAATTTCATCCCAGTTTTTAATGTCAATTTGTATATATTTGTTTTCACTTGTTTTATGTCAATTGTGTGCATGTACATTTGTTTAGTTATTAGATGTTTTACATTAAGGCTGAAGATGGCCCGCCGTGGCCGAAACTAGTCCCTACTTAATGTAATTTAGAATATTGCATATTATAGTATTGAAAGGTGGACCATTATCTTGTAATGTGATGTTAGTCAAACATTACACAACATAGCATGCAGGCCACTTCCCAACAAACAGACATGCAAACAGCCCGTCTACACTCTTCTGTGATTGCAGTCCATCCTGAACAGCTTTTAAAAAGTATATTGGAAAGTAGGTACATGATATAGATGCTGATTCCCATAAGAAACCTGAAATATTTGTCCCAAATGAGTAAATTTATAATACCAATATAAATGGTCCGTTATTGGACATTAAATATTGATAAATCTACTCATTCAGAACAAATATTTCACATTCTGTACGGGAATCAACATCTATATCATCTGATGGCCACACAGGCATCAATTTTTGGTAATGATACAAAGTCTCTCATAGTGCATTGGCACTGCCGGTGGCCTACGCAGTGGCCTCCATAGTATGCACGAGCCATGTGTCTTGGTAGGTGTGCTATTTACCAACTGATGAGCCCAGCTTAGCAAATTGGGGCGAAACGCTGGCAACCAGGAATTAGTTAGCTGGAAAATGTATAATGTTCAATAACGAACCATTTAAATAGGTACATGTCGAAGAGTTCAACTTGTTGCAACAAATTACCAGTTTATGTCATGATTGTGTGGGAGCAAATCTCCCACTCCTTGCCCCTAACCGACATCTAAACTACTAGAAACAGACACGATAATCTTTTGGGATTTTGCCATGTAAAGAAAAGAAACTTTACGTATCGCTCAAACCGAACCTTACTGTCTATCTCACAACACGCAAGACACATCTTACTTTTAGCTAAAATGGTAATGAGCATGAAATAGAAAGTGATGTTATTGCTGGCAGTGGCAAGGAAGAACAGACAAACTGCACTTGAATCAGCAGAAATTCTCATATTGCTTATGGGGAAAGAAGACGAAACTTGACTTTCAGACATTTTTTTCCCTGAAGAATAACAATGAACACCAGAAAAAAAATTGCTGGTGGTAAAGTTCAGAAGAAAGTTACTTCTTCTAAAGACCATCAAAATATGGTAAGAACAAGTTGAAAGGATCACCCATTCCCCCCTCCCCTCCCCAGACATACCCAGACATTTAAACTAACCTGAGCTTTTCTTAATTCCATCTATGATGACCATATCGTACCCACAAAATTCAGGTAAGGATCATCATTTCTGCATCCTTCCGGCAAGTCAGGTAAGAATATACAAGCACCAATATTGTTTCTCTACAATATCTAATCTCTCATCTCACTGCAGACTTCTTGACAACTAAGATTACACTTTCTAGTACACCAACAGAGCCCACCAGAAGATTATTCTGCTTTACAAAGCAATTACAAATACGGTGACACGAGTTAACAACGATGTATTGTATATGGAAATTTTTGAAACTCATTCATTTCTTGATAGAATCTACCGAAGACTGTACCCTGATATGTTGTATTTAAACAAAACATAGACACATGGAAATACAACCAAAGCAACCTCTATGTGATAGATAAACATTTTCTTTTGTTTCTGATAAAGTTGTTTTCCTAGAACTGGATGTAAATACGCTTTAAGTCAACTAAACTGCACCATTTCTGTATCTGCCTATCAATACACACGAGTTTACCTTATAGTGATAACAAATCAAACTCTTCTGGTCTATTCAACTGTCTCATTGAACAAAACGGCAAGTCAGAATGTATGAGCAAATTTTCATCAGCTAAATGCAATAAATATGGCAGTTTTCTCAGTCTTTGTTCTCAGTTTAAAAAACAAACAGGACGTCACAGAAAAGTGTAGAAGGATGGCTGAGGAAGGAAAGAGCCAACTACAACGCAGGACAGGATCCACGCTAGCACCAGGACTGCCAAGAGCGAGGCTAGAGACACGTCCATCGTGGTGCCAGTGGCCGGCGAAGGCAGCGGGCACCGCAACCGGGCTGGGGCCGAACCGCACCTTTGACGGTCCTCCTCGAGCAGCGCTATGAGCGAGTCTCGTCGCTCCACTATTTCCAGCATCTCTCCCAGGATCTGACCCTCCTTGGCTACGTCTTCGTTCGTCTTGGCCGAGTCTGCCAGGAGAAAGGTGCATATATATACACAGTGCTTACCAAACAGCTATAGATGTTACAACTGACTGAGATACTCGTGAGACTTAATCCATCATAATACTTCCCCTCTCAATGACCCTGTGTATTTTGTGGCAGCAGCTGTTCCAAAATATTAATGGATGAAATTATGAAGGAGACAAAGGAATTTTTTTTTCTATTTGTTTTACGTTGCACCGACACGGATAGGTCTTATGGTGATGATGGGATGGGAAAGGAATGGGAAGGAAGTGGCCATGTCCTTAATTAAGGTACAGCCCCAGCATTTGTCTGGTGTGAAAATGGAAAACCACGGAAAACCATCTTCAGAGCTGTCAACAGTGGGGTTCGAACCCACTATCTCCCAGATGCAAGCTCACAGCTGCACGCCCCTAACCGCCCGGCCAACTTCCCCAGTAAGAGACAAAGAAAAAAAGGGGATATGACACTGAAGGTGATGTTTACGGTGTGAGAATCAAATGGAGAGAAAGTACTGGACATGCTGAGAGGAGGAACATGATAAACACAATGACAGGTCAGTGAGAGGACATGAGACGAGCAGAAACAAGTAAACACAAAAGGACAAGAACAATCTCTAGGTTTTCCAGTCCCCAACAAACTTGTTTCTGCTTCCTATCTTCATCTTCATCAGGAGGATGGACATCAACACTCACTGAGTGTTCTTGAGGGAAGTGTGCGATTAGGAGTAAGCCAGAAGACAGGAAAAGTGAAGAGAAAAATGATAAAGATGAATACATGTGGTAAAAGATTAGTAAGACAGGACAGGATAGAAACAAAAGGAGAAATGGAAAGGAAAGCAACACACAAGTGATAAATCAAGTTAAAACAATGGTATTCCTGGTCATTCATGCAACCTCTCAAACCTCAGACAGATAACAGGATAGGACAGCTCCAGCATCTGCCCAGTGTCTAAATGTTTCTCTTTTCAAGTACTCAGTCAATGTGTAACATCCATACCTTCAGCCCACAAAATATTTTAAGTACAATCCATATCCACTGAACAGTGTTCTACATGCATCCTACAGCACAATCTCCATTATTAATATCATTTTACCAAGTCCTTACTGTGAAACTGTTTGAAATTGACAAATCTAGTTTACTGAATGGCATAAAAATAGAAATTTCCAGTTTTTAAAAAACCTCTTACCAAGTGAATTAAAGTTTACAACGCATTACTAGTTTTGGAGTAATTTCCATGAATACAGTATTGTGTCAAAATGATAATTGATGCTTTTGCACTGTACATCAATGTATATTATATCCCTCGGTTTTTTAATTTTACAATTCACAAAGTCTGTGTTCCTCGGCCTCTGAAGAGAAGAGCAGAATGGTCACAGTCAGAGTTTCCAACCCAGCATACTTTGTCTGGGGACAGAATGGCTTTGACAATGATGACAATAATGATAACCTTATAACTCTATGCATTGGATACCGAATTTTTAAAATCATTATCACACTAATACATCATACAGTATGAGGTTCTAAAAGGATGGATTCTGGACTCTTTATTTAACAGGTCCACTGACACAAGTCTCACATACAAACGCCAACTGGTTGATTGAGAATTTGACCTCCCACCTTTAAGAGTGCAAGCTGCTTAACGTGGCACCGACACGGATAGGTCTTATGGTGATGATGGGATAGGAAAGGGCTAGGAATGGGAAGGAAGCATCCATGGCCTTAATTAAGGTAAAGCCCCAGAATTTGTCTAGTGTGAAAATGGGAAACCACAGAAAACCATCTTCAGGGCTGCTGACAGTGGAGTTCGAACCCACTATCTCCCGAATACTGGATACTGGCCACACTTATGCGACTGCAGCGATCGAGCTCTGTCCTTTAAGAGTGCACAAGGTGGGAACCACACTATTGGCTGCTCTTCTCTTTCTATCAACTGGTGATCTGAGGAAAGGCCACCACAGCTCAACTGTAAGAGCATCCAACACAAAACTGGAAGGGTCACCGGTGTTCAGTTCTGTACTTAACCTCTCTTTGGCACACACTGTACGTACTGAACAGGACTGAACACGTTGAAAGTTTAAAAAAAAAAGTATAATGTACTCATGAAAATTCAATATTAATAGAATATAGACCTAACTGTATCAATTTCAAACAGTTTCCATACACATTCAAGATATGCAAACGTGAAGTAAGCAGTAGTATAGCAGGTCTTCCTGACTCAACATCACAAGCAAACATTCGATCAGCCAGACAATACTACGTAATATATATCCATTACACTGCACTCCTGCTATTTTACATACTTGAAATACTTATGAACTGTTAAATGTAAAGAAGTGTGAGACAATGAAAATGTTAACCAATTATGGATGGCATTTGCAGTACCAAAATCTCTTCGACACTGAAACAGTATTAATTTATATGGTTACTATAAAAAATGTAAGATCAATGACTCAAATGTAAAGTATTCTTGGTTCATAATTTGTTGCGTGAATTAAAGCAACTGGTTAAATGTGTAACAGTCCGTCAGCACTCCAATAGAATTATAAATGTATTCCATAAATGAAACTGCAACAAGTTTTGATTTCAATATTAATCCCAAGCTGAATGCTAAATATTTAAATCAACCTTCAGACTTTAAGGTGAAGTAAATCCATATAATTTTATACTAGAATACCAAATGATGTGAAAATATGTATGAATTTTTCGATTTCATATTTTAAATTTAAATATATTTCAAAGACTATTAATTTCATAACTTTTCTTTATACAATTTTATACATGATTGAGCTGTATTAGTGAATATGTTGTGATATAATTGAATCGTATTTGTAATGTTGATCTAAAAAATCCAACACAATGAAAAAGCCCTTAACATATAAGCATAAAACATAAGCTGCATAATGATTATGTAGTAAATACACAGATCAAAAAAATTAGGGGAACATGTTTTGTAACGTCCGGTATGTGAACATTAATTTGGTGGATGGGGTTCCAATGGCGTAGAGCATACCTTGAGATCTTAGCTACTCAGGGTATGTCAAGTTATACTCCATCTGTACGTAAAGCGACGCATTAAACGGGACCCCTCAAAACAAAGTGAACAGTGGTGCGTCCGTGTGTAGTTGTGAGGTACACAGACTATGAGGATGTTGTACATCGACCAGCACATCCCATGAGACATCTTAACCAGGTTCAAGTCGCAAGGGCTGTCATTTTGATCGAGGAAGGATGGACTTTTCATTGTGTTGCTGTGGATCTCAATGTCTCTCCGTCAGTTATTCACTGCTTGTAGAATTGCTACAATGAGACAGGCCAGTTCACGATGAGGGTTGGACAAGGTTGTGGACGCTTGACAACCCCACAGGATGACCAATATCTGACCATCTGTGCGTTGTGGCGTCATTCAGAAACTGCCAGAGAACTGCAACGAGACCTCAGGAGGGTCGATGGAGTCACGGTGTCTGACCAGACGGTACGGAACAGGTTAAGAGAAGTGTCCTTATGACCCAGATGTTCTGTTCGAGTGCCCCGTTTAATTAAAGATAAGAAAGGTTCCACCTTATCAATACAAGTCTTATTTATATAAGATCCTACTTACAGTACCAGTTTTGATTTTTTATACAGTCATCTTAAGCTGTACATTTGTACCTTCACATAATAAGTCAAAGTTGGTTAATATGCCTTGCCTAGTAGAAAAGTCATAATAATGGAATGTGTCCAACGTTTAAATTGGGCATGTTTGAAAGTAAAAGCTGGCTATATGTACAATCTAAAAATGAGTGTGTGTGTGTGTGTACCTTTTAGGCCCAAAATTTGTGTGGATTAACTTATTTTAAAAGTACAGGTAAATAAACACTTTAAAATATATAGTACATATTAAAATCACATATATAATATACAGTTCATGTTAAAATCCATTATAATAACTAGGAACACTTCATTAAAATGAGTTTAACATCTTGCGTTTGTCAATTTTCTTATTTTTATCCAATATAAGTGGAGAATGTCCGTGCTTGTATTCATACGCGGTGCTCTCTTGGGGTTCTGCTATATGTTAGGCTTATCCACTAGTATGATTAATAGATTCTTCAGTTATTAATGACAAGTCTAATGTGTAACCAGAGGTAAATATGTGCAGCTGTGATTGAATGTTGCCTTAAAGTATTAAAATACAGTCTGCTTTTGTGCATAAGTGTCAATTGCAGAATGGTGGGTCTTTTCTCGTCTATAATTGCTGATGTATGTCTGTAAGAAACGAAAAATGGAGTTAGGAATTTATAATCTGAAGAATGCCTGCTTGTATGTGTGTTTCCGTGATGAATACTTACTATTGCTGTCGTGGTTGGGTTGCGTTATTAGATTTGGCTGCCTGGCGTGTACTGTATCGTGTTCTCTTGGTGCTAGTGTCCGCTGCTGTGAGGGGAACGGAGGGGTGGGTGAGGAGAGTTATTGTCGTAGGAGTAGGAGTGGAGTTGAGCGTGTTGGTCGTCTGTGCTGTGGCGTGTGTAGAACACTGTTTATTGATTATTTTAAGATAGTATTTTTTTAAAGCGGGGATAACTTTGTTAAATATGGTGTTGGTTTTTTCTGTAATTTCATTTATGTTATAATTAGAATTGGTGTCTTGATCTAGTGATATGTACAGTTCTAAGGGGTCTTTAGGGTTTATATTGAGTATTTTCATGTCGTTAGCAATGTTCGTGAAATTGTGTTTGTATTCGTCAATGTGTTGGCCTATTGCGGAAAAATGATCGTGTTTTATGGCATTAATATGTTCATTATATCTGATTGCAAAGTTCCTACCGGTACGTCCTATGTAGCTTGTTTCACAGTTGTTGCATCTGATACGGTATATTCCTGAATGATAGTACTTGTTAGTATTATTGATTGTCTTGGTATTATGTAAGATGTTAATACTATTGTACATAGTCTATTTTATTAGGCTATTTTTAAGTTATGTTTTTTAGGTATGTTAGTTAATGGATATATATATATATTTTTTTTTTGCTATGGGCTTTACGTCGCACTGACACAGATAGGTCTTATGGCGACGATGGGATGGGAAAGGCCTAGGAGTTGGAAGGAAGCGGCCGTGGCCTTAATTAAGGTACAGCCCCAGCATTTGCCTGGTGTGAAAATGGGAAACCACGGAAAACCATCTTCAGGGCTGCTGATAGTGGGATTCGAACCTACTATCTCCCGGATGCAAGCTCACAGCCGCGCGCCTCTACGCGCACGGCCAACTCGCCCGGTAGTTAATGGATATATGTGTGTGTTGTTGAAGGTGAATAATGCATAGTCCTTTTTAGGTTTGTCTATTTTCGTCAATCTGGTTTTTGGTTGAGATTTGATTTTTTGAATGATTGTATTGACCATTTCTTTCTTATAACCGTTATTTTTAGCTATTTCATGAATTAATCGTATTTCTTCATTTAAGTCAGTTTTTGATAATGTTATGTTGAAAGCCCTATAGATCATACTATAATACGCTGCTTTTTTATGAATATTGGGATGGATGGAGTCTATTTTGATCGTGTTCATTGTGTGTGTGGGTTTTCAATATATTTTGAATGATAAGTGATTTTTGTGCCTGGTTATTGTCAAATCAAGATAATTTAATTTATGGTTGTTTTCGGTTTCTTTTGTGAATTTTATTTTCCAATAAGATGTTTTCGCTGGTGTGTCTATTGTTAATGAAGACAAAAATGTCGTCAACAAATCTACACCAGAAGAATATACCTTCTATTTTGTTAATGAAATGTATGTTCTAGATAGTCTATGTAAATTTCAGCCAGTATACCGGAAGCAGGGGACCCCACTGGTAGGCCTTGTTGTTGGTAGATTGTGTCATGGAATCTAAAATAGTTATTATTAGTGGCAAATTCAAGTAATTTTATTAATTCTTCGATTTCTAGGTTGCTTAATTTGCTGTGATTTTTGAGATTAGACTGAATTATTTTTATGGTTTTTTGGTGGGAAACTAATAAATCAAGATGCCCCATTTAATGGGGCAACATCGCACAGCTCGCCTTCTTTTTGCCCGTATCTACGTCAACTGGCAACTTCGCCAATGGAAACCTGCGTTTTTCACAGACGAGTCCAGATTTCCCCTGACACAGCGTGATGGACGTCAACGTGTGTGGAGATGCCGTGGCGAGCAGTACATGCCAAATGTTGTCCAGGAAGGTGACCGATTCGGACAAGGTTTTGTGATGGTGTCGGGTGGCATCAGTATTGACGGTCGTATGGATCTTGTTGTCATCCGTGGTAATCGTACCGCTGCGGGACACATCGAGCAGATACTGCTACAGCATGTGTTACAGCTGCATACGGTGTTGGTCCTGAATTCGTACTCATGCACGACAATGCCAGGGCTTATGGCTAGCAGTGAGTCCCCGAACTTAATCCCATTGAGTATGTGTGGGTTAGGCTTGACAGAAGTGTTCGTGGGCGTCCTGTTCCACCACAGACTCTCCAAGACCTCGAACAGGCTCTCATTGAAGAATGCCACGTAGGTGCCAAGCTGTGATAAATGCTCATGGAGGACGTACACCACACTGAAGCTCTCCAACTGTGATAAAAATCCACCCTGGAGGACTGTTATCACTTTGTTTTCACCCCTATTTGGACATTTCCGTTTGTGTTCTGAAAATGAATGCGAATCCATCAATGTTATTTTGTATACTTCAATGGTAAAGAATAAAGTTTTAGTTTGTAATATACCTGGGTATGAGGTATTCTTTCACGGAGTATGGCATACGTACAAAAACATGTTCCCCTAATTTTTTTTGAACTGTGTTGTATTGACTGGCTGATATTTAATATTATATTACTAGGGTTCAATATGACAGAAAATTCTTGATTATCCACGCACTGATCAACTGCTTTATGGATTATTTACCAATATTTCACATTAAGTTTAAAACGAAATACTGAGAATAACGTTCTCTTAGCACTGAGTGAAACAGTTTACAGTGGAAACATCTACAAACACAAAATACAGGCTTATCCATAAAATAACTCTGGGGTTTTGAAGTTTTATACAATAATGAAATAAAAAATTAAGGATAATGTATTATACATTGTTTAAAAGGTAATACTGTCAAGGTTTTTTACAATTTAGTGCAGTTCAATATGTGCATCATACTGATGTATCCACAATGACGCACACAAAATGCTGTCAACTTGTGTACACGGATTTATTTACAATTATTATTTATTTACATATTTTACGCCCACATTGGAGCACTTAAATCGATACGTTCGAGTTAATTTCTTCTTTTTCTTCTCCCAGAACTTTCTCATCCTCTCCGACCTGGAAGCCCTTTGTGTGTCCGATATAGTATATTGTTTCCGTTCAACTGTTTTTAGTTTGAGACTTATGCTTCTGTTCTTCAAAATCCTCTTCTCTTTTCCGTATTTGATTTGTTTCCAAGTTATACCCAATTCTTCCAAATCATCCTGAACTTCTTTGAACCAATTATTATTGATTTTATTTTTCAAAAAGTAATCAAATAGTTGTTTCAATATCCTGGTGTCTGGTAATCATGATATGTGGCAGAAAAAGGAAATTTTATTTTACGCATTGTAGATATTATTGATTCACATTCACGATAGGCAATGTTGTTAGGCAACAATCTCCACTGTCCATCAACTTGGTCTTTTTTATTAATAATTGTTCTAAGAATTCTTCTATCAGTTTTCTGTAATTTGTCTGTTGTAGATTTTACATTAAATTTGAATAAAGTTTCACTAGCATACTTTGCCTCTGGTTTAACTATGGAATTATAGTGTTTCAGCTTAGCGTTTATTGAAAGAGATTTTTTTTTAATAGGTTGGCCAGGTAAGTCTTCATGCTTGTTTAAATTTAGTTGTTCTGTGTTCTATTGCTTCTTTTTCATTTGTGTTCCATGATATTATTTACTTATAAATTGAATCACTGTATCACAAACAAAACACTTCACTCCGAGAACATCAACAAAGCCGCCATTTTAACAACTGCCCATCACTTCAACATGGAGACTGCAACCACTGCATGTCAACTACCAACTTTACTAAGCCGATTCACATACTTCAAACACACGTTAGCACGACGCACGTCTGGTCAGAACAACTCCTGTTAAACCACGACTCTTACTAAACAATAACTTATCTCTACCACCAAGACCACCTCTTTATATACAGGATTATAGCAAGATACATTTTCTTGTAAATTCTAGAGTGTTTAAAGCCCGGATATCATGTATAGAATATTCTACCAAGTTTGCGTCTACCCACTACCATTCTGGATGTTAGTTTCACAATTCTGTAGTGGATTACAAATCATTAATACAGGTAATAATAAATTATACAGGGTGAAGCGAAATTCGCGCACTCGGGCGTCGCAGTGCGACTCCTCACATGCCAGCAATAAAAAATGTCTGTCACAAAAGTTCCTCCTGCGAGTATATCCGGCAGAAAAAGGATGTTCAAGAGTGGCAATCTGGCAACACTGTAACCACATGTAGGGCAACTACCTCTGTCAGCACATATTAGTCATGCTGTACAGTTGGTGCAGTGGATAGAGTTTTGGGTTAGCATGCAGGAGGTCGAGGGAGTTGATCCTGGTTGGAGGCCTATGTTTTTTATTTCGTAAATGTAGTCCAGTCCGCCTCTGTGGTATAGTGGTTAGTGTGATTAGCTGCCACATCCGGAGGCCCGGGTTCGATTCCCGGCTCTGCCACGAAATTTGAAAAGTGGTATGAGGGCTAGAACGGGGTGCACTCAGCCTCGGGAGGTCAACCGAGTAGAGGTGGGTTCGATTCCCACCTCAGCCATCCTGGAAGTGGTTTTCCGTGGTTTCCCACTTCTCCTCCAGGCAAATGACAGGATGGTACCTAACTTAAGGCCACGGCCGCTTCCTTCCCACTTCCTTGCCTATCCCGTCCAATCTTCCCATCCCCCGCAAGGCCCCTGTTCAGCATAGCAGGTGAGGCCGCCTGGGCGAGGTACTGGCCATCCTCCCCAGTTGTATCCCTGACTCAGACTCTGAACCTCCACAACACTGCCCTTGAGGCGGTAGAGGTGGGATCCCTTGCTGAGTCCGAGGGAAAAACCGACCCTGGAGGGTAAACAAATTATGATACGATACAAAATGTAGTCCAGGTGGTATGGTATCTGGCATCTTAATTGTCAACAGTGATTGCAGCGTGTCCTCTAGAAACCATTTGCACTTACATACTACGATCCTAGAAATGCACGAACATTCGTTTTCATTGGTCAGCTTTGAAAGACGCCCTTTCCACGTCGTGGGCGTTAATTTATTCACACCACTTCATCTATTATCGGCACACTATATCTCGATGCATTTGTGTACGGGGGGTGAGGAGTAAGGAGGGAGCTGTCCCAGTTCCAGTAGTGCTGCCAACTGAATGAAAATGAAGTCTGAATTGAATCGAGAATATGATTGATCGATATGAATTTTCTAAACCGTTATTATCGTAAGCCAACAACGGTGTCATATACACATTACATAACATTATATAACATTTCTCGATGCGAATCTTGTTCCTAGCATGAATTCTATAGTTTGGCTTCGCTGTGTAAACAACAACAGTACTAGTACGTAAAGTGTATGCCAGATGTCGCACAACGATGCTTAAGCCATTCATAGTTTGTGTTTCAAAGGTTGCCAGTACGAATCTCGAAGATTGCCGAGGTCGACCGATTCAGCACTAGGGTGTAAATGCATCCAGATAAGGTCGACCGATTCAGCACTAGGGTGTAAATGCATCCAGATAAGGTCGACCGATTCAGCACTAGGGTGTAAATGCATCCAGATAAAGTGTGCTGATAATACTAGATGTGATACAACGTGTTCAGCGTTACTAAATTTTGTAAATGTAGGATACATGTGACCTAAGAAATGGTGTCTTACTGTATCACATAATGTAATGTCCGATGGAAATTAGCAAATAAAACAGTGCGCCTCAACCCAGGATCGAACCCTTGACCTCCTGCATGCTAACCCAAAACTCTATCCACTACACCAACTGTACAGCACAACTAGTGTGTGCTGAAATAGGTAGTTACCCTACATGTGGTTGCAGTGTTGCCAGATTGCCACTCTTCAACGTTGTTTTCATCCTATATCAGTTTATTACACTTGCATCAATACATCCAAACGGTAATCGACCTCTGGCCACCATGTATGGGGTGATGGTTGCCACAGAAGGGATGTTCATAGCGATCAAACAGCATTAGTTAACTCAGATTAGATCATAACAATAACAATTAAATCCGTATCTCAAAACGTTTTACGCACGCCACGAGCGCTGTGGTGCGCTGACCTTGAAGTGACTGAGCAGCGGCCTGTCCCTGTTAGTGCAGTGCAGCACAATGCAATAAAGACGCCTGAACAGAAGGCTCAGTGTGTTATATGAATCAGTTGTTACAGTACAGGGGAACTTTCGAAATGAGTATGGTGGGGATGTACCTACGGACAAAACCATTTGTCAATGGCTTTGTGCTTTTAAAGAAACTGGAAGTGTTTTGAAACAAAAGTCACCAGGTAGGCCGTGTGTGTCTGAAGTGAATGCGGAACATATAAAGAACCCTGTTTATATGGAGAAAATTCAAGACTTGAACCATATACAGCAAAGGATCGTCGCTTCTGTGCTGACCATCACCCCATACGTGCTGGCCAGGACATGGCAAGAGGTCGATTACCATTTGGATGTATGCCATGCCACAAATGAGCCACATATTGAACTGCAAAACAAATAAAAACCTTGACAATATTTCCTTTCAAGCCATGTATAACACATCCTTAATTATTTATTTCATTAAAATATTTAACTTCAAAATCCCGGAGTTCTTTTATGGATATCCTCAATAAGTATTGTAGTTTTGCCAATGAAAGACAAATTCAATGTAATGAATAATTTACAAGATTTACTTACTGAAAAATTTCAACAAAGCTGATATATTGGTGTAGATTAGGCTTGTTGATGTTTCAACTACTACGGCACTGATAAATGCAATTACTGCAGATAATCAAAAGTTGTCTGTATTCGTCATGACAACAGAGTGCTACACCACTGCTTGCTGCTACTGTGCACCCGCAGTCACCTTGGTGCTATATCCCCTGTACATCAACTTCAGCTGTGCACAAAAACACATTCCAGTAACTTCCCCCAATAGGAAGAAGGGCCTGTCCTCCAATAACACGGTGAATTTTAAATAGGTTTGGACCTTTCAGAAGTTTGAACAAAAAGAGATTTAAACACATAATAGAGGAGTTCACTACAGAAAATCGCAAACCCCAAAAACACAAAACAGAGATGTTGTGGTATTTACGCATAATGGTGGTTTTCAGATACAAAAATATATTATACAGAAGTGTACTATAATGATCAAATTAGAAAAAGATTATGATACAAATTAATAGATTTCTCCTTTCATTTCTAAAAGGCTTGAATTAAGATGGGATAATTAAAACGTTCCTCCAGAGACATCTCTAGAATTATATTAATCATTCTAAACAAATCTTTATATATTTTCATTTTAGTTTACTAGACACAGAAATTAACTTACATTTTGTAATCTGTGGTGGGACGGAGAACTGGAACTAAGCATTGTGTGTTGCAAGAAGTAATTATTGAGTTTAGAAATATAATTTTTGAAGTATTTTTTTATTTAACGTCTCTGTTTGTTTGTAATATTTTGCATTGTGAAAAGTGAAGAAATAAGAACTCTGGACTCTGCTGGAATTTTTTTTATGTAACTGGAATAAAATATTAATTTTAAAATGTTTGTAATCATTTTCTTAAAATAGGGAAACATCAAGATATTCTGAACAGTATGAACATTGCAAGATGCAAAAGTATTTTGAAGTGATTGTTGTATTCAAATTCTATGTAAATTGTCCAAATGTTGATTTGATGATTGTAATGTGATTTGTATATCACGATGTAATTTGGTAACATTTGAAAATGTAAAGGGGCTTTAGTTGTGAAACATCCTATACCGCATGTGCGGGTTCCAATGATGAAACATTTTGATGTTGTAATAGTAATGTTCCAGAACTTGTGTAATCGCTAACTATCTTACTAAGACCATATATGGTCATGCGTTTTGATTCACTATTGGCAAAAACCGGGAATCTAGTGGAAATTGCATCCCATTGGGTGATTGTGATTTGTCAATTTCCGGCCTTTTGCCGGCTTCAAAATATGATGCGTGTGCTCGGCGTCATTTCCATCTGATGCGCTCGAGGAGTTCCCCTCAGGAACTCCAGCTTTCCGCGGTAAGCGCTATTTTCATGTTATTTTCAATGTTTTCTGATTTTGTTTGATTTATTTAATTCTTTTGTGTTTCGGGATTTTCTTGGTTTAATGTCATTTTCAAAGTTTTAAATTCAACGTGTCTGAGTTTGCCCTAGATTCCCGCTGTTTGTAATTTCAAGTCTTTCACCTGTTTTTTTTTTTTAAATCAACAATCCATTCATTTGTGTTTCTGGATTTGTAATTGTACCCGTTTGTCAAATGTGTTAAGTATCAGCTGCTCTGTCATTTAACTTTGTTTTTTGTAATTTTTCATTTGTTATTTTTAATATAGTTGTGTTAGAGGGTGATTCTCTTAAGTCTTTTCTCCCCATAACGCCATACCTTCCCATGGACCTCAAAGGGCTCCTGCACCTTCCACAATCCTCTCTTAGTTGTTATCATTAGGCCTATAAGTTCCCAGCGTACGATTTGATTTTGCTTATTTATAAATTTTTCATCACCACTGTGTTATTTTACGATTTCACTTTTATATTAAGTGTCCGTTTTATTATTATTATTATTATTATCCTTTTAAATTTTTATTATTTATTTGTGTACGCGCTAGAAATAAATGCTACACATTTAACTTTAATCTTTAAAAGAAATTGCTAATACAACTAATATTTTACAAAAGTAAATTTATAAGAAATGAAATAAAGCTGCTTCAGCTAATATTTCACTAACAAAACAGAGGGGTGCAGTAGTTGCCTACTAATCCCTTCACCTCCATCACTCTCTCTCTTATATAATTTAACTTTGATGAATTGGAAAAATGATGATGTCACACCTTCCCTACACAGCAATTTTATCAATCTGATTTAAATAAGCCAGACATTACAATATGAAAATTAAGCAGCTCTATTTGTTCTGGGTGATTTCTGACAAAAGAGTAGCGTTACAAAAATGTTGCAAAGTTTGGGCTGGGAAGACTTGGGAGAAAGGAGATGATCTGCTCGACTAAGTGGTATGTGACTTAAAATCCAATAAAGGTATTTTATTAGTCCACCTATTCAATACTGTCCACTTGTAAGTGGTTACAAATACATACGAATACAGACAACTTCAGGACATGGTTCATGCTTTCTATAGGGCATCTTCAGCCTTAAATTTAAATACTAAAACAAGAAGCTCAATAATTAGCCTTGTGACCTTATATGCTTAAAATTCTGGTACCATTTTACCACTGCATTTGGAGAAATAGGAGACAATTCAAAGATACATTATATAAGGACTTCAGAAATTCATATAAGATGAAGATCTAGTTTTAGTCTCAGATAACATGGTTTTAGAATGACTAAGTGATAGTTAATGTTCCACTTAATGTACAGAATTTTAAGCATAAAATGTCACAAGGCTAATTATCTAGTTTCTTGTTTTAATATATAAGGTTAAGACTGAAGATGCCCTATAGAAAGGGCAAAACATGTCGCAAAGTTGTGTAATCGTATGTATTTCTAACCACTTACACGTGGACAGTATTGAATAGGTGGACTAATAAAATACCTTTATTGGATTTTAAGTTATAACTACTTTCAATACAGAATAATTATGAAGTTAATAATGTAATAAATGGTATGTTCCGAGCTGTCAGTGGAGAGATGGCGTGGAATGACATCAGTAGATGCTACTTTTTTTTTTTTTTTTTTTTTTTTTTTTGCTATTGGCTTTACGTCGCACCGACACAGATAGGTCTTATGGCGACGATGGGAGAGGAAAGGGCTAGGACTGGGAAGGAAGCGGCCGTGGCCTTAATTAAGGTACAGCCCCAGCATTTGCCTGGTGTGAAAATGGGAAACCACAGAAAACCATCTTCAGGGCTGCCGACTGTGGGGTTCGAACCTACTATCTCCCGAATACTGGATACTGGCCGCACTTAAGCGACTGCAGCTATCGAGCTCGGTATCAATAGATGAATAAGTTTGAGTGGTGTCTTTAAAAGTAGGAAAGATCACAATATGAAGATAAAGTTGGAATTCAAAAGATAAATTGGGTCAAATATTTGTTTATAAGAAGGGGAGTTAGGGACTGGAATAACTTACCAAGGGAGATGTTCATTAAATTTCCAATTTCTTTGCAATCATTTAAGAAAAGGCTAGGAAAACAACAGATAGGAAATCTGCCACCTGGGTGACTGCCCTAAATGCAGATCAGTAGCGACTGATTGACTGAGAAAATATTTAGTAGTTTCTCGAATTTTCACGCAACGTTTATCTATTTAAAGATGGCAGGGTAGAGATTTTTGTTCTTGACTCCTCTTTCCAGTGTTATTGTGTTTATCCTATCATCTGTTCCTGTCTCTCTATACATGACTTGATTAGCACTTGTTTGTTTCTTTTCATTTCTTATATTCGCCTGTTTGTTCTTTATCACCTTTAATCATCTCTATTTTCATGTCTTTTCCCCTTTTCTGTGTTTATCCAGCTTTCTTCTTCTCCTACAGATTTTGGTGCTGATTATTGTTTCAAGAGGAAGTACAACAATCCTCCTCCTCCGACATTTCCTACATCGAGACTGAAGATTGTCTAGCTGGTCCCTCAACGAGTGTTGACGTACAACAATAGGAGCACATAATGACAGGTCACTTTGAGATGAGGAAACAAGGACAATCTCACACCTTCGAGTAGACTGGCTTTCCGTTCACTCACCACAATACAATATTAAGATTTCAACGCCCAACTCGGAAAGGGAAAAACAATACCGAGATATAATTGGAAAATGGGCTCCACACAAATTTACAAACAAAAGTGGTCAAAGACTTATTGAATTATGCAGAGATTATGCAGAGAATGCAACCTCATTTTCAAACCCACATACTTCAAAAGGAGACCGAACAAACTTAAAACTTGGAAACACCTTGACTCGAGAAAAGATGAATGGCAGCTGAATCGTGTGTATGGACAAATCCTTTCGTAGAGAAATTTACAATGTTAAGGTGCTGAGAGGAATAGACACCCATTCAGACCACTACATAGTCAAAATCAAAATTAAAATCACACCATTAAAGAAGAATAAATCCAAAAAAACAATAAAGGAAAGAAGAATTACGATCCACACCAATTAATCAGAAATGACAAATATCAAGAAGTCACAGGGACCATAAAATTAACAGATGATTTACAAAAACATATACCAATTCTCAAAACACCGGCTGAAAATTTAGCCCCCTTAAATCCACGGAAAAGACATGCTTGGTGGACACCAGAATGTGCCAAATGTCATGAAGAAAGACACCACGCATGGTTAAATTTCAAACTCACAAAACAGAAGAAAATGCCATAAACCTTGAAAATATTAGGAAATTTTCACCCAAACTATTAGAAAAATTAAGACACAAATTCAGAAAGATATAATCACCTCAACAGAAGAAAACTACCATAAAATCAATTCTAGAGATCACTATAAAATCTTTGGTACACCAACTAAATAAATGAAGATGAAAAATGGCACATAACAAGGAAAATGCCAAAATTACGGCAAAAGCAGATAATAAACTTTTGAACTGTGAACAGCCCGAAGAACTTTTAAAAATTAACACAGACACCACAGTAAAAACCAAACCTGAATACCTAAATACGCAACATTCCAAGTCGAGGAGATGAAAAACTACAAGATATGCGGAGAAGGTCAAGTTTTTAAAGAAATGTGGAAATATGGAAATATGCCAGTGACACAGTTCGAATCTCCCTACACAGGGCTCTATCAAAAATATGGACAACAGAACATTTTCCCGAACACTGGACAACAGCTATCGTCCACCCGCTTCACAAAAAAAAAAAGATAAGAGCAAATATTAAAATTATAAAATCCTTTTAATAACAACCACCTACTCAATACAATACATTACTCATTGAATTATAAAATAATCATGAGGTGTCTTAAATAATGGAACATGTTTCGTTCGACATAGCGAACATCATCAGCCGTTAATTTACAAAGATTAGGTCAGGGCCCTGAGCTGAAATGATAAAAAATGTTAAAATAGTGACAATGCCGTAATAAAAAGTAAAATGATAACATTACACTTGAAATTGTAACAATATGTACAGATTAACAGCAAGTATTTGTAGTGGAATACATTGAACGATGGTAGTCTGTAAAGTTAAAACAATCATGAGGTTGTTAAAGTAAAAAAATAGGTATAGTGGACCTTAAAATATATGTCAATGCGTGAAGCGTGGATTAATTATTGACGATGGAGTTCTTTAAATTGAGCAAAAACAAAAGTTGAAATAGAGTTTATTGAATAGTACGAGTCAAACTGAACCAGTTAAAAGGCGCATGGCGACGAAACTAAGGTTGATATGACGTGAACTCCAGTAGTTAGGAATTCTGTAGGAGAGCCAAACACAATGCCAGAAGGAAACACAAGTTGAACTAGTCCGTATTTATACGCAGCAGTAAAATTAATCGTATACAACGTAGGACACCAATGGTGGACTCGTTAAAGAGTAACTATAATCTTGAAAGTAGGGAGAGTTCCAGCAAACCAGAGATGGATGGAGCAGATTATGGCACAATTGGAGTTGGAAATCTGGAATGAAAGAAAAGGGAGAAAAAATGAAGTTATGTTATAACAAAAAAATTGAAAAAGGAGGCTTACCCTTGGGACTAGTGTGAGGTGTTCGCTAGCGTTGGCTGCGTGAAGCAAACTGGCGAGTAACCTTATTGCTGCTTCTAGTGTTGTATGTATGTATACGTAGAGGTGGGGAGGAGGGGTGGGTCAGGTATTCGTGGAGGGGGTGTCGCATGAGAGGGCAGTAGAGTAGTAGTTGTTGTATTATTAACAGTTGTATAATTAAAGATTCTCGTAAAGTTATTATTATTTATATTGAAAAGAGAGAGTAGTTCTGGAATTTTCTCGATTATTGGACTTTTAATTTCTGAAGTATCATTTAAATTTTGATTTCTGTTAAAATGCTGGTCTAGGAATATGTAAATGTTCTCAAACTCTGTCATAAGTTTACTTTTATTGACGTATTTCAAGATTTGAAGGTCTTTTTCAATTGTAGAAAAACTGTGGCCAGTCTCTTCCATATGGGTGCTCATGGCGGAATACTTTTTATGTTTCGAAGCGTTGTAGTGTTCAAGGTATCTGGTCAAAAAGCTACGTCCAGTCTGTCCGATATAGGAGAATCCACAATGGGTGCATTTAAGCCTATAGATACCAGAGTTCGAGAATTTATTGTGATTAATGTTAACTATATTTGAATTGAAGAATATATTACGGTTCGTATATCGGGTTCTATAAGCAATATTAATATCGTATTTCTTTAGAGGGTTAGTAACTTGAAATAGGCCTGGATTCGTGTAGGTGAAGGGAGCATATTTTGTTTTCTTAGGCTTGTCCGGAATCAATTTCATACATACAACACTAGAAGCAGCAATAAGGTTACTCGCCAGTTTGCTTCACGCAGCCAACGCTAGCGAACACCTCACACTAGTCCCAAGAGTAAGCCTCCTTTTTCAATTTTTTTTTTTTTTTTTTTCGTTATAACATAACCTCATTTTTTCTCCCTTTTCTTTCATTCCAGATTTCTAACTCCAATTGTGCCATAATCTGCTCCATCCATCTCTGGTTTGCTGGAACTCTCCCTACTTTCAAGATTATAGTTACTCTTTAACGAGTCCACCATTGGTGTCCTACGTTGTATACGATTAATTTTACTGCTGCGTGTAAATACGGACTAGTTCAACTTGTGTTTCCTTCTGGCATTGTGTTTGGCTCTCCTACAGAATTCCTAACTACTGGAGTTCACGTCATATCAACCTTAGTTTCGTCGCCATGCGCCTTTTAACTGGTTCAGTTTGACTCGTACTATTCAATAAACTCTATTTCAACTTTTGTTTTTGCTCAATTTAAAGAACTCCATCGTCAATAATTAATCCACGCTTCACGCATTGACATATATTTTAAGGTCCACTATACCTATTTTTTTACTTTAACAACCTCATGATTGTTTTAACTTTACAGACTACCATCATTCAATGTATTCCACTACAAATACTTGCTGTTAATCTGTACATATTGTTACAATTTCAAGTGTAATGTTATCATTTTACTTTTTATTACGGCATTGTCACTATTTTAACATTTTTTATCATTTCAGCTCAGGGCCCTGACCTAATCTTTGTAAATTAACGGCTGATGATGTTCGCTATGTCGAACGAAACATGTTCCATTATTTAAGACACCTCATGATTATTTTATAATTCAATGAGTAATGTATTGTATTGAGTAGGTGGTTGTTATTAAAAGGATTTTATAATTTTAATATATTGTCCTCAATACGGTTCTATTATGAGATTAATTACATGTAAGATAAGAGCAATCCAGATAACTTCAGAGTTATATCTCGCTTGGACCATATATAAAAAATGTTTGCTAGAATCCTGTATGGCAGAATTAAAGAACAATTACAGCAAGAATTAGGTGAATACCAAGGAGGTTTCAGACCTTGGAGAAACTGTGCAGAACAAATCATCACCTTAAAATTAATTATGGCATATTACAGAAAACAAAACAAACCTCTTGCAATACCATTTTTAGACTTTAGGAAGGCATATGACTAAATTCATAGACCTTCAATACTGAAAATATTAAGAAATTTGTACTGCACCTGAAACTAATCAAACTCGTTGAACTCATCTTAAGCAACACACAATCAAAACTGAAGTTCAGAGAGGAATTTTCTAAGCCATTCCTCATAAAAACTGGTTTAAGACAGACAGATTGTTTGTCACCACTGCTATTCAACTGTGCTTTAGAATATATAATGAGGGAATGGTATAAGGATAACCAAAAACCATCAAAACTGGAAGATCAAAAACAACATATCCTTAAATTGTCTGGGATTTGCTGATGACCTTGCTCTCCTATCTAACAATGTTTAGGAAACTCGACAACAAGTTAAATCACTACAGGAAATAGCACAAAAATTTGGCCTCAAAATATCCTTTGAAAAATAGGAATCATGTTAATCGATCCACCACTCGGAAAAGAAACCAAAGTAGGAGAACAGGAAATCAAAAAATTTTTTAAAATCAATCACATATTATTGTCTTCAAGGAGTTCTGTAGGAAGAGTTTGTGCCTGAGTCGTTGAGCAAGTATGACAGGTAATGGGACATCACTGCAACAGGAGGAAACAACCTTCCTTTTGTTAGTGAAATATTAGCTGAAGTAGCAAGGAATCATTTAATTTAATTTCCCCTAAATTTGCTTTTGTAAACTATTAGTTCTATTAGCATGGAACCATCCTGTTTCATTTCTTTTAAAAATTAAATTGAATGTAGGAATTATTTTTGTCTCATTTAAATTTGTTTGGAATGATTAATAGAATTCTAATCTTACTAAATTTAATGAACCACATCAAATTTTAACATAAATACTAGCCTTTCCACGACTGTCCTTGCTAGTGCTGTCTATAATCTGGACCATAATCCTTAGCCTACAATTAACAGGAAGTTTGTCACACAAAAAATTCTGATTTAAAAAAGTCAATTTCAATGACAGAATAAATGTGAGGGCCATCTGATAAATAAGTTTCCCTATTTTACAAAAAATACAAGCGGATTATTTACACTTGTGAAATATTTTATTTTCATTCTACAAGTTGTACTACTTCTCCATATAGCCACCATTTCTGTACAAACACTTTTGGTATCTTGGCAGCAGTTTTTTGATACCTTCGTCATACCAGGTTGGGTCCTGTCTCTGTAGCGAGTGGTTCACCTCCGCTTCTCCCTCTTCATCAGTCCCAAACCGCTTGCTTCCAAAGTGCAACTTGAGTTGTGGAAAGAAACAGAAATCACTCAGAGCAAGATCCAGAGTAGTAATAATAATAATAATAATAATAATAATAATAATAATAATGGCGTATGGCCTTCAGAGAGGCCTGGTGCGAGTCTTTTTCTCGTAGATGGCCTATTAGGCGACCTGCATGTCTGTGAAGATGAGAGCCCTACCTAGGATGATTTCTAATGCTCAATAAACCACACACACACCCAGCCCCCGAGCCATTGGAATTAACCAATTAAGGTTAAAATCCCCGACCCGGCCGGGAATCAAACCCGAGACCCTCTGAACCGAAGGCCAGTACGCTGACCATTCAGCCAACAAGTCGGACATCCAGAGAATAAGATGGATGGGGAAAAAATGTCCCATTTTAATATCTGCACCAAATCCTGGGTCCTTTCAGCTGAATGGGGGCATGCGTTGTCATGAATGAGCAACACTTTCCGAGACAGAAGGGCAGGACATTTTCGTTTGACTGCAGCTCTGAGCTTCTTAAGGAGCGTGCAGTACCTCTCAGCTGTGACCGTAGTGCGTCGGGGCAAGTAGTCAACCAGTAGAACACCATTACAGTCCCCAAAGACAGCAGCCATAACTTTGCCCGCAGAGGCTGAGGTCTTGGCCTTTTTTGGTGCATGTTCGCCAGGTTTCTTCCATACCATGCTTTGTCGTTTTGTTTCTGGAGTTGAATGATGCACCCAGGTTTCGTCCCCAGTGACAATGCGGGAAAACAGTTGATCACCCTCTCTTTGAAGCATTTGCAGGAAAGCTCGGGCCGCCTCGATCCATTGTTACTTGAGAGCATCAGTAAGCAAACGTGGGACCCATCTTTCACAGACTTTTTGATACTGCAACACATTTGACAGGATCGTCACAATAGAGGAGCGTCCAATTTCCATACCAGGAGGCAGTCTATTCATTATCTCATCAATGCTGAGGCGTTGATCTTTGTCCACCACATTCTGAACTGCAACAGTGGCTGCATTGCCTACAGCAGTAACGGGCCGTCCTTCCAGGAACCATGAATGCCAGTGGATGCATGCTCATGCATCTTTCACCATGAACACACACTAAATAGCCGTTTCATTTTTCACCGTGAAAAAGTGAATAACGGAGGTCACAAGCGGACATGCTTTCAAGCGGTAGCTCCACGGCAGATGATGCCATACTGGCGAATGCGGAGCAAACACGTGCTGCTGAAGGTCAAGCGCAGCCACCATACCTCAATGAAAGTTCCTACAGTACCAACTTAATTTTAAAACATGTGATTCGCAGAGAAAAAAATAGGGAAACTTGTTTATAGGATGGCCTTCGTATATTTAAAAACATTTTCTTACTCTTACAGTACGAATTTTGTAACTATTCAGATTGATAATCAGACCATTGATTCTGGAAGAAAAACAAAAATCAATTCAAAAAGTAAAAATATTCAAAGTAATTTTGGAAATTTGATGAGAATTTTGAAAATCTAGGACATTGAAAGGTTCTGCAAATAACATACCAGTACTACATTTTTCTGAAGACTGAAGAGCGAGTTTCAAGTATATGGAATTTCAATAAGAGAGGACTTGCAGGATTGGAGGAACAAAGTGTTTAAATTGTACAACTTTCAAATGGATGGTGGAAGATGTATGAACCCGCTTGAATGTTCAAAGGTAGGACACATCTTAATTTTGTGTTACAGAACACTACTGCCCCACTGACAAGGTCCAAACAAATCTGAAACTCAGCCCATCACAGCACAGCCTATCAGCCTACAAGAAAATATTATTCTTCATCAATCAAGAGCAAGAAACCACAATCTTGTTTATTCACTGCACAAACTCTTTTTTAACTTTCTTTTTGTTGTACTGATTATAAATTACTGGCAATCTTTATATTATTGTTCTTCTAAATATATAGGATAATAAAATTCAATACAGAGGAACCTCGATTCTCCGTTTTTGGAGGGACCACGAAAAAAACCTGCACAACACGGGAAATCGAAAAATCCGGGAACGAATGAAAGCCATTAACAATTTGGCTAAACATCACAAAAATGAAACCAAAAACCAAACCCCATGGCACTACAGCCCTTGAAGGGCCTTGGCCTACCAAGCGACCACTGCTCAGCCCGAAGGCCTGTAGATTACGAGGTGTCATGTGGTCAGCACGGCAAATTGTCTCTGCCGTTATTCTTGGCTTTCTAGATCAGGGCTGTTATCTCACCATCAGATAGCTCCTCAATTATAATCACGTAGGCTGAGTGCACCTTGAACCAGCTCTCAGGTCCAGGTAAAAATCCCTGACCTGGCCGGGAATCGAACCCGGGGCCTCCGGGTAAGAGACGGGTACGCTACCCCTACATCACGGGGCCGGCACAAAAATGAAATGTGTATAATTATAATCTTACAAACACTTCTACACCTAACCAAACTACAGCCACAATGAGCCTTCGCCTACCAAGCGACCGCTGCTCAGTCTGAAGGCTTCCAGATTACGAGGTGGCGCATGGTCAGTGTGACGAATCCTCTCGGCCATTATTCCTCACTCTCTAGACCGTGGTCGCCGTCCACCATTATACAACTCCTCAATTAAAAGTAATCACGTAGGCCAAGTGGACCTGAACCCAGCTCTTAAATCGAGGTAAAAGTGCCTGACCTGGCCAGAAATCGAACCCAGGCCCTCCGGTTGAGAGGCAGGCAAGTTAGAATGTGAGACCAGCTTCAGATATTAATTACTGACATACGAGTTAAAAATCTTGATACTTTATATTTAGTTTTACCGGGGAAACTTCGTCAGTTTTCCGTGAAAACTTCTTTCAGTTCAGTAACTTTGATCACCCAAACTCTTCAAAAAATCTAATAATGCAGAGGCAGACAGCAATCAACCACAAGTAATTTCTAAATCTCTAATCTAAAGCATATTAGATACAAAAGCACCCAACGTGATGGCAAAATCCCTTCTTTTCTTAATCCTCCATTGTAATTTGGTCACCGGTATACTGTTCTAGTCAGCTTCTGGAAATCTTGTACCGCGTAAATTAGGCATAGTATTGCAACTCCTAGGACACCGTAAATTCACATCATTATACGACGCTGTGTCCAATATTTTAATTTAAATAGACATCATTTTAACACCCATTAACGGTAGATATCGGCAGGACTTCAAGTTTTAATGCAATTTCATTCATTCCTAACTCAACTTTTCTGAACTACTCAAGGCAACTTCAAGGACACTGTAAATTTATATCATCACAAGACGTTGTATTTAATTAGACATTACTATATTGTGTTTTTAATTTGTACTTGACAAAATGGGATTTTAATTCTATGTTTGTACTATCCAAATTTTTAAGTGTTACATTGTAATACTCATTGTTTTGAATTTTTAATGCCCCCCCCCCCTATTTTAGTCAAGTCTTATTGTATACTGAATTTTAATCCACTAGCTGAGGAAGAGAATGCATAATATTCTCGAAACATGTACTAGATGTTAAGGTGAAAGGTAAATAAATAAATAGTGTTGACTAGGCGGACCATCTTCCAACATATTTACAATTAGGCATACATCGACTTTAAAAGGTTATGCTGAACTTGGGAATATGGTTTCGAATGTAAGTATCGATTCTCAAAAGTTCTCTACTGCATTATATTCAATTCTGTCAGTCACTAATTGCACTCAAATTCGAAAGAGAAAAAATATCATCAAAACTTCAGAAATTACGGTTATTAGTGACCTTGAGCTCAGCTGAAAAGTGCACTCACTGCACAAGTCATTACAATAATAGGCAATTCCAAGACCTCGCATGGCTTTATGTATGTAAGTTGCAACATCTGTTCTGGTATCGGATAACATAATCGTAATCGATAATGTTAAAATACTAGATTTGTGTTAAGGAGCAGTTTCGATTCCTGCCTGAAAGCCCAGTGACTATACAGTGCCCTGAGGGAAGTGCTGAAAATATGTTCAGCGATACAAACCGAAAAAAGTAAAACTATAAACATCTAACCCTGGACATAATGTGGATGTTTTACAAGTACAAATATTTGACAAAACTCATTCAGTCTTCAAGTAGAGCTGTCAAAATGCGCTCTGTCTCCTTCCATTTGTTGTGGCCACTCTCTGCTTTATGATTTCTGAGGATTCTCTAAACAATACCACCCAAAAGCGATGCTAAGCTGGTTCGTTATGGAAGTTCAGCACCGATCGCTTTTCCAGTACAATACGGTATGTGTATTTGCTCTAATTATCACAAGGATGGGAGGTTAACGTCAAGATCCATAAGGATGTTGTAGCCGTCCTTTCATGAGATACAGTTTCTCGAAAAATGGTTGATCGAGTATTTAGCATTGATGGACTTAAATTTCTGGACGGTTGATCCGGGAAATAGTTTCTTCGAGGAACAGATAATGCAGGATTTTTACAACGTGATTTAATTAGGATGCTCGCGGGGCCACATAATTTGAACGAATAATCCGGGAAAATATAGTTTCGAGAACAGATAATCGAGGTTCCACTGTACTCAAAACTTCCAGGGATGATAGAAAACTTGTCTTATTAAACAACCATACTGATATTTGAAGTACTTTTTGACATGATTCAGAATGAAACTATTTACGTTTCAATTTCACTGTACAGAAACTGTTCGAAGAAGTGGCCTCCTGCTGCTTGTCATAAACATTCAATTACTCCTGATATTTGATGTCAGTTGTGGTTTCAAAATGATGGTGCAACTTCATATTTCTCTCGTAAAAACAAGAGCATTTGGAACATGCATTTGGTGAGCAAGGGATTAGTTGTGGTGCAACCAGTGCACGGCCTGCTTGTTCTCCTGACCTTATCCCACTTGACTTTTCTGAGTGGGGGCACTTGAGAGCCCAAATTGGAGGATCATCTCATCGCTTGGTTGCTTGCAATTGCTTACTCTCTAAAGCACACATGTGGAGTCACTGAAAGTGCAAGACATGCAGAACAGAGATTGTATTGCAACAGGAGGCTGCACTTTTCAACAGATTTTGTAAAGTATTACAATTAAATTGATGTGTGTGTAATCTAATGCCCAGATCCTGGGATATGATCCACTGGATGTTATGATGGGCAGTTCGCAATCTTTTCAAATTTATTTGCAAGCTTCATCTTTGGTTAAGGAGTTAGTTATTCCTTGCCATGGAACTGGCTAACCACAGTGTCAGACACTTCAATTCCACAGATAATACGCAGGCTTTTAAACTGAAATGTTGTATGGACTGGATAACATTGAGGTGATAGGCCTCCTGAGCGGTGCAAGAGGAACCATACCCAAGTTCCTTGAAGAATTCCTCCCCCTGTGGGTGGAGGCGGTAGAATAACACCCATGGTATCCCCTGCCTGTCGTAAGAGGTGACTAAAAGGGGCCCCAGGGACTCTGAACTTTGGGGGAGTGGGTTGGCGACCACAGGGCCCTCAGCTGAGTCCTGGCATTGCTTCCACTTACTTGTGCCAGGCACCTCACTTTCATCTATCCTAACCGACCTCTCCTGGTCAACTCTTGTTTTTTTCTGACCCCAACA
Organism: Anabrus simplex; assembly: GCF_040414725.1. Lineage (NCBI taxonomy): Eukaryota > Metazoa > Arthropoda > Insecta > Orthoptera > Tettigoniidae > Anabrus > Anabrus simplex. Next base: position 88,420,739 of record NC_090276.1, on the reverse strand, counting down.
CTATTAGGTTTGTGAGGGTTAGGGAGTTTTTCATTTTCACGCCCTTCATGGCCCTTGTCTTCCTTTGACCGATATCTTCATTTTTCGAAGTGTCGGACCCCTTCCATTTTTCCCTCTGATTAGTGTTATACAGTGGATGGTTGCCTAGTTGAACTTCTTCTTAAAACAATAATCACCACCACCACTTGAAGAATTCCACGCAAGATTCAACCTACCAGAATCACTGACTAAGAATGTGGTCCTCAAAGTCTTTGTCGTCATGAGCAACCTTCTCATGGGAGAAGTGCTTATTCTCTGAACAAATTTATATCCAGTGGAACCTTGATATCTCGAATCACCTTGGGAGATAAATTTTATTTAGAGTTATCAAATTTTCGATATAGAGAATACCTTTTTTGAGCACGTATAGCACATAACTGAATCATACGTATCTACAGACTTATACTGAATACATTATTTTTAACAGTTTTCAAAAATATACAGTGAAACCTTGTTAAGTGCTTTCCTCATTAACAAGTTTTCCCGCTCAGCATGACATAAGTTTGAAGTCCCGGTTCTCATCCTATTAAATCTATCTAAAAATACCTCGCTTATCGCATCAAGAATTTTCGCTATTACCGCTTAGTACGATCACATTTTTCTTAGCCCTGAAAATGTTACTGTATTTGTCATCCTTTGTGAAAGAAATGGGATTTCTAACTCGGGTAAGAACTGTCACCAAAGTTGCGTGATTATGGGAAACGGCCTTCCTGAACTTCACAGAATATGTTGGCACTCTCGGGGAGCTAGTCGTTAGCCTCAGAAATTTTCAGTTTAGCTTGCCGGTTAGCAGCGAGATTGCTGAATAGCAAAGTGAGCCTGTTTGTGGTTGTATTTCGCATTCCATTCTGAAGGTAGAAATTTATTTTGTGTTGAGTGGTACAGTGAAGTGAGCGAATGTTTGTCACGTGATACGGTAGCCTATGTATATCCTGAACTAGAAACATTTAAGTTACTTCGAGATACTGAAAATTGGAGTAATGGAGGTTCGAGATATCGAGGTTCGACTGTATATCTCAATCACAACAATAAGATATTTGTTTCAGCATCTTCCATCATCCCTAGGAGCACTGAATTTTGTTACAATACCCTGACCTTCTAGCAATAAGATTACCAAAGACAGTAAGTAGAACCCAAACTACATCCACGTGCTTCAAATTCAAGTGCTTTTGCCCAATTATTTCTTTGTACACAGGACCAGTGAAGTGCACTAAAATTTGTGCTATATACAAGAAGGGCAGCCGTAAATCAAACGTCACATCACTTACGTATCTTAAAAGTGCTCTTCTAGGAAATTGTATAATCTAGTTCGGAGATATATCCCAAACTGCAAGGTGTCTGCCACTGAAATTAGGCAGGATTTCTGTTATGTTTGACAGCGATCAAACTGAGTCGAGGGTGTACCCAACAGCGGCAAGACTCACCATCACGGGCGAGACGATCTCTCAGCTCCTGCTGGAGCCGAGCGTGCCTGTCCTCGAGTTCCAGTTCCTCGGCTCGTACCAGCAGCTCGTGTTCGTACCGACGCAGTTCACTTCGCTCTCTGACCAGTTCAAACCACTCGCGCAGCAGCTCGGCCTCGTCTTCTTGACCAGCGGCGGCAACATCTGTAATGGACACAAGAGTTTTTTTTTTTACACTTGGAGTTGGCTGTATGGTCTACATGGTTGTGGGTGATCTGAGTGTAGTAACATCTGTCCGTGATGAAAGAAATTAAACTCAATTTACAATGCAGTGTGTTTATTTGTTACTAACAGCTAATTTAATTCTATTTTACAACATAACAGTAGAACTTTATTACAGCAACACCTCACCTATAGCATCAGGTATTCTGTGGTGCCAACGTATTCCTCATAAGGAAACTGTTTATCAGCCTTGCTTAATACAACAAACATAGATGCAGGTACCTCGTATATAACATCATTTTAAAATCTCAGTTTGGATTAGGATTTTCTAACAAAGAAAGTATTTGAAGATGTTTATTGTCACTTGAAATTCTGAAGCTGAAGACCATGTTGTTGACAGCAATGATGATAATTTACAGAGTGTTAAGAATAATCCTTTTCAGTATTGACTCAGTTAATATAAAGTATAAGCTTCATTTAGAACACTATAAAATAACTGTAAAACATGAACAATTATCAGCAGAAAAATTATAATTGCTGATTTTTACAGGTATTTTATAGTGACAATCTGTGAGCTTATATGTTATATTATACTAAAGAACGTGATAATGTCCTAGTTTTAATGGAGGCACTAACAGATGATATTCTAAGTGAAGAGAAGAGAAGAGTAAGGGCCAGAGTGAAAAATCTGAAGTGTCTATCCCCAGAGGGGTACTTCAGAAGCCATCAGAGTTGTGAACATGTTCTATGAAACTAGGGGAGGGAGCAGTGAAATTGTAATGCAAATTATGAACATAGATTTTTATTTCAAAAGTGTGTATTGGACAAGCAGAAGCCAGACAAGAATTATTATTATTATTATTATTATTATTATTATTATTATTATTATTATTATTATTATTAGCGTATTCTCCCAATAATGGAAGACGTTAAGCAAACAACTCAATCAAGCTTTCTTTGGGTTCTTCTTGTTCTTCCAATAGGCTTTCATTCTCTCTGAGAAGGCTTGTTGACCAGATGGCCCCCAGGACGTGGCACTACGCTAGCGTTCGAAGCGAAAACTGACTGAACCATCACAATCAGACTAAGCGGTTCACATATCGTGTTTGCGTAACATATGGCAGGTGTAAGACATAGACGTAAGTCTGGAATGAAACATCTGGCGACGAGGAACGTACGAATTTGGAAAACACCGAGACGAAATAACAATAATGAAGGAACAGGGAAGGGAATTGCGTACATAAATTCTTAATGGCTGGCAACCAGGTATTACTTAATTGATAGCCAGTGTCCCTGTTGAAATTGTTAGGATTTCACTTCACAAAGGTGAAAAATGAGAGTATCCTCCTAATTTAATACAATAAATATTCCGTCATTAGACAGAGTAAACAAATTCAAACATGTTTCGGCTCGTCATAAATAATAATTGAAACTAAAAACTGTGTTAACCTAAGAAAACAAAGGAATGAAAAAACAAATGATGCAGATGGAAATGAACAATAGTAGCACATGGTGAGGTTGTGATGGGTTTCTACAAGGATGATTTTTGACAGTGATTTCAACCTGTTTTGTTATTGTTAATAAACAATATTTTGTAAACTATGAGGTCCATTTCCATCTGCATCATTTGTTTTTTCATTCCTTTGTTTTCTCAGGTTAACACAGTTTTTAGTTTCAATTATTATTTTAAATTAACACCTTTTCGCTGAATTTTGTCGCAGTGAGTTGTTTTTTGCTCCGCATATTGATGTAAATATTATATATTTATGCTAATTTTGTTTCCGTCTAGGCTCTCTTTTGTTTGTTTTTTCATTTGCTTCTTCATTATGTTTTTTAGCATTTTTTCAACTTATATTATGTAAATTATTTCAAACTCCCCTCATTTTTCACTGAAGATGGCTCAAACAAGCCGAAACATGTTTGAATTTGTTTACTCCGTCTAATGGCGGAATATTTATTGTATTGAATTAGGAGGATACTCTCATTTTTCACCTTTGTAAAGTGAAAACCGTCAATACAGAATGATTCTAATATCTTGTAATTGTTAGGATTTCTACGTATTTCCACAGCTTCCCGTATAATCCTGGACCTGTAGTGTCTAGTGTGGGTGGTAAGAGCTCAAGCATCTTGGAACATGACATCATGACCCGATGATAGAGCATGCACAGCTAATGCCGATTTATCAGGTTGGTTGAGACCAATATTACGTTCATGTTCTTTGATGCGGGTACCAATAGACCGGTATGTTTGGCTGATGTATACTTTACCGCATGTACAGGGAATTTCGTATACCCCAGGATGTAAAAGTGGGGACAATTTGTCTTTGGTTTTACTCAGACTGTGAGCAATTTTAGTGGCGGTGCCAAACACGGTTTTTTATATTGTGTTTGCCGAGGACCTTGGCAATTCGATCTGTGGTGTTGTGAATGTAAGGCAAGTAGGCAGTTCCTTCTGTGAGCTTTGCTTCGTCATTTCTCTCGGATGTAGGGCTCTGCATCTGCAAATCGCTGTAACCATTACCCTTGAACTCGACTTTGAGCGTGTACATCTCCATCTGGATATGAAATGCTGCATTGATCATTTAACACCAACTATGTTATTGAATGTATTGTTAGAACATGCCACAATTCTAGTTTCCAGGTATTACTCAAATGGATGTATAATTTCAGAGAAAGAAAATACGCTTTACTTATACCCACAAATGTAACACTAGTGATTTTCACAATACAACAATAGCAGTAAATATAATCTTGCAAATCATGAAAAAATCATGCAAGATTAACAGTAACTGTAAGATATCGTATCGGCAAGTAGGGTCTCTAAACTGTATGGCTAGCGACACTGAATCTAACCAAACAGTTGGAAAATAAATATAAATCACCACCTTCAATATAAACAGGGGAGAAAGAGTGTATGCGCTTACATGGCAAGGACTATAGCCAGATGATGGTGAACATGATCCTTCTCCATTTACTATACTGTTCCATCGTTCGTCAGCTATCACTATGTTCTAAGCCAGGCCACTATGTTTCACACAGGACAAACATCCCATTCATTAATCTTACTGTAGATTTGCACAGAAGGGAATCTCAGATGACCTCTCTTTATTCCCTTCCCTGTCAAGAGTTGACTGTGATGGAAACAGAATGTTTGGTACCAACCTGTGCCCTCCCCACGCAGCGCCTTCTCCACGCTCACTCCTCGTCTCTCCAACTCGCGCTGTTTCACCTCCACCTCCTCCAGCTGCCGCTGGATCTCCTGGGCCATACGCAGCCTGAAACACATTCTCAAGTTCAATCAAACAATATTCATGTCACATCAATACAAAGACAGAAAGATAAAAGGGATAACTCACCTCCCAGAGGGGAATGAATATGAAAAGAAAAGTGTGAGAGTATGGTTCATGGTGTGGCTTGCTGAAGTCACATCCTAGTTCGTGAACCATGGGCAACGCCTGAGTGGCCCTGAAAGTCGGGATACCAGATGCTATGGAATGGGAGTGAGCATCTCGGTCACATTCTGAGTCTTGGTCCTCCTTGTGCTCGGGCGGCTAGGACTATACAATCCACCGGTGGTCCATAACCCATTAGAGGAGAGATCGTCAATTGGACTATGTGTAAGTAGGATAGCATCCTGCTTCATGAATTTAACGAGCTCAGAGCATTTTAAGCAAGCCTCGGACCTATGGGAGTAACGGAGTCCCACTCCCATTTGACAGGCGAGGGACTCCTTGGAAACAGGAAGGTGAACAAAATGGAATTCGATGGGGAGCTATCAATATTAATGGGGCTTATGGAAGAAAGAAAGTAGAACTGGCTGAATCAGCAAAGAGGATGAATCTGGATGGGCTAGGAGTAAGAGATATTCGGGTAAAGGGAGATAACGAAGGAGAGAGAGGAGATTATAAAGTGTACTTGACAGGCATTAAAAAGGGAATGGCAGAGTATGGAGTAGTGCTGTTCATCAGGAATACGACTGCACGCAACATAGTTTCTGTTAGGCAAGTAAATGAGTGAATGATGAGGGTAGATTTGGCAATTGGAGGAATTAGGACGAGAATTGTCTCAGTGTATTCACCATGTAAGGGTGCAGATGAGGATGAAGTTGGCAAGTTTTATGAAGCATTGAGTGACATCGTAGTCAGGGTCAACATTACGGATAGGATAGTGCTAATGGGCAATTTCAATGCAAGAGTTGGAAATAGAACTGTAGGATACAAAAGGTTGATTGGTAAATGTGGGGAAGATATGGAAGCTAATGGGAATGGGAAGCGTTTGCTGGTCAGAAGTGCCTATTATATTTGGGTAAATAAAATTCTCAAGAAATGCACATTACTAGCATATTATCTGAAAAATTAAGTTATGCTTGTAATACAAAAAAATTAGAAAAAAAAAAACTCAACACCACTGCATTTACTCTGATTTTTCACAGATAGTGCAAACTTTTCATAGCACATTTTTCCATCTGCTGAGTAATCAGGCTACTGTATACCTGGATGCTGAGGCCTTGAATTTCAACTCTAGATGGTGATATAACAAAACCAGGCACAAACTCTGTAGGCATGCTCTACAGCAAAACGTGAATCCTGGGATAGTTATGATCATCAAAGAAATACGACAATCTGGATGAAGACAAAGACAACTACGCATGACATATTCACATAGCAAATTTTATTTTAATAATAAAAAATAAAAAAACCAACATTATGACAGAAACAGAATCATGAACAAAATCGTACAAAGAAAGACTGGAACTTGAATAGAAGTACATAATAAGATAAAGACAATGGCACCGGCCGAGTTGGCCAAGCGGTTAGGGGCGCGCAGCTGTAAGCTTGCATCCGGGAGATAGGGAGTTCAAGCCCCACTTTAGGCAGCCCTAAAGATGGTTTTCCGTGATTTCCCATTTTCACATCAGGCTGTACCTTAATTAAGGCCATGGCCGCTTCCTTCCCACTCCTAAGCCTTTCCTGCCCCATCGTCGCCGTAAGACCTATCTGTGTCGGTGCGACGTAAAACAAAAAAGACAATGGCAGGTCAAGTCATGTACAGAGAGGGTGTGGGAAGAGGAGCTCATTACTGTCAGCAGGTCAGGCTGAGAGGCCCTCTCGACAGATCGTCTTCATCTATCCCCAATTCCAGACACATACTGCGAAGGGAAATGTACCAACTTCTACATCTCTCCTTCCAAAACTTTCCAGTACAATGTCCCTCCATCTCGTTCCAGATCATTCTCTAGTGCTTCTCAGTGGTCATTTCCTCCAAGGTTTTCTTCACACCTCTTTGATGCCCAAACCACCTTAGTTTAAGTCAGTTCTTGTCTTGTAATTTAGATACATTTACTCTTTTCCATTATGTCCTCATTATGCTCCTTAGAAACGTCATTTCTATTGCATGACTCCTGCCAGTCAGTATTGGTATAAAATAGTATCCAGACACAAGAGGGATCAACAAGTGACGACTCTTCTTTGGGATCAGATGTAAGGCTTTTCAGGCATTTCTCTATTGGTGAAAAATATCTAATTCCCTCCATGGGAATTTTAGAATTTTCCATTCTTCCTCGGGATGTCGAGATTCCAAGGAAGCAAAATTAGCAATGTTAGCAATGTTCAACAAGAGAGACTCGTCAAACGAGGTCCAGGATGGTGAGGAGAATGAGGCAGGAAGCTGTGATTAAGATATGTATGTTAGACAAAGTTGGCACATCCAGAGTAAGGTGGTTAAACACATGATCAGGACAGCCCAGACCTACAATTTGTCAAGACTTACATTGCAGCCAGCAGAAAGACACTGGATAAGTACAGTAGAGTGGAAGAGGCTTACCAACAGTACCCAGCAAAATGGAAACTGATGATGGTCATGACAACCATTATAGCTCGTGTGGTGCACTCTTTGTCAGACAGACCCTCCAACGAGGGTGGGCATCATCTGCCATGTATGGAAAAAGTATGTGATAATGTGGTAGACAAGAGTGTTGTGTGTGGTGTATGAGTTGCAGGGATGTTGGGGACAGCACAAAAACCCAGGAAACTAAACATTTAAAGATGAAAATCCCCGACCCTCAAGGGAATTAAACGCACGACCCTCCGAATCGAAGCCTGCTACACTGACTATTTAGCTAAGGAGTTGGAGAATAGTGGTGGAGATTATGATGTCCGGCTCCATGGCTAAATGGTTAGCGAGCTGGCCTACGGTCCATAGTGTCCTGGGTTCAATTCCTGGCTGGTTCGGGGATTTTATCCTTCATTAGTTAATTCCGATGGCTCCAGAACTAGGCATGTGTGCCATCCTTAGTATTGGAATTCATCACATACTCACATCCTCCCGTTCGGACGCCACACGCCATTATTTATTATTATGATAGCGGAGAGTTGCGTCATACATAAAAGAGAAGTAAATCAACTGCAAGCTGTTGAAATGAAGTTCTTTAGATCAGCTGTACAGAAAACAAGGAAGGTCAGAATTAGGAACGATCAGATACGAAGAGACCTGCAGGTCAGCCTGACCATGGAAGAAAGGCTGAGCGTTGCAATGGTAAAGTGGCTAGGACACGTTAAGCAGATGCAGGAGACTCGAACACCAAGGAAGTATTCCGAGAAGATTGTTCCGAGACGAAGGCCAATTGGACGCTCCAGAAAAGGTGGTTAGATAAGATAAGACCTAAGAAGAGAGGAGGAACATGGGATACCCTAGAGAGAGGAGAAGCATACCAGGACTGTAATAAATGGAAGCACACCGTTCTTAAACATCCCACCCGGCTTGCTGGAAGGAATTCATGATGATGATGATGATGATGATGATGATGATGATGATGATGATCGTGGTGGTGGTGGTGGTGGTGGTGGCGGTGGTCGTCTTCTTGCACATCACTGGTACATTTTCATCCCATATAATGTCCGTAACATACAGGTAGAACCTTGTTTCTCGCTCAGTTCTTGAATTAATTTCTTTGAGCAATCTTCCATCATGTGAATCATGCTACTAAGGTACCTACTGTCCACTACTTCTAGAGGGAAGATGTAGGATTAAAAAAACACAGCAAAAGGGAAGGAATAAAACAATGGAAGTTAATACAGGAGACAGCTTGTTACAATAGAAAACAGCACGACATGAAATGTAAATGTGCTCACCTCTTAAGCTGGGCTTGGCGTGCCATGCGACGGTGCATACGAGACTGGCGGCGGTTAAGGCTGCCTACGGAGGAGCCCGCGTCCAAGGTTGGCGTCGACACCGCCGTGGCTCGCGAATCCTCGTCCGGCTCTGATAAGCTGTCTTCTGAAGGAAGCAAACATGAAAGACAAGCACAGTGGAGCTTTTATATACAGCGTGACT